>NC_134181.1:6908220-7053220 GCF_964188355.1 Buteo buteo | reverse complement strand
GTTTACATTTGTATTTCTTTCTGCCAGGATTTAAAGAAAGACTGTATTTTCATGCCATATTGGCAGAATACAGTGGGAGGGAAAATTGAGCCACTTCAATAAATCTTTACTAAGCAAAGCATGTTTTCTGTGCTATTTAGAGATATTTAAAACCAGTAAGGAAACAAATTCTCTGAAGGATGCTTCCAATGAATCTTTCTGATATTGTACATGCAAACAAACTCTAGATGAGCAAGTTCGGATGGAGTGCATATTCAGTAGCACTATAATTATAGTAGCACTATAATATTGCTCTGTGGTACTACCTTGTTTGCATTTACAGGCGGATCTGTCTCCTCACTATCACTGTCTGCCTACCTCCCTCCCTGCCTCCCTCTCTCCGTCACAAACACACACACAACCTGGAACAGCCAGACATTTATTTAGATTGCTGGCTTTATAATATATAATTGATTCATTAAATGAGCATCTTTTTCTAGCCATCCGGGTGCACTATATTGTGATTAATATTGCATCCGTACACACTGTCAGTATCAAAGAAACTGCTGGAAAAAAAGATCAGTGGATTTGTTTTTTTTTTGTTATGACCAGTGGATTTTGAAAGTGCTTTATAAGCTGTTGTTGCACAGAGTGTTTCTTTGATAGCGCTTTGAATCTGCGTGTTAACCTTCAGCTAGAATTTTTACAATAATAATAATAATAGTAGTTGCTCATTGCCCACTGAAAGACAGTACATCTGAGTTCCCGTATTTAGCCTCTGAAGGGAAGGGAAGAGGGTCTTTCGCTTGGAGCAGCTTCATGGGGACTTTTCATAAAGTCCTGCTGCTTTGGATAGAAATATTCATGTTACACCATCTGTTGTTAACTGTCTCTTTTAAAACTCAAATATACGTATGGGGGAAACATTCAGAATTTGTGTCAGGTACTGTTCTGTCAAGAAAATAATTTATTGTCTTGCGCACTGGTTAAGTTAGGGGTATTCTAGTTTTAAGTAACAAGAATCTGCTTAGAAACCATGTATGTTGGATAATGTCAGTAATTATAGGAACAGGTTTGAGGATGACAATTTCCTGTTTTTCTAGGTGCCTTTTTCCAAGATTATGTTTTTGCATTTTAACCAATACTTTGAAGAAATGTTTTGGGTTTTGTTTTATAGAAAGGTCATTCAGTACTGGATATGTTTTATTTAGTTTATTATTTATGTAGATTTTTTTCAAATATATTTTTGTAGCAGCAAACAGTACATTTTAAGGGAAAAGAAGCTAGACTTTTGGAGAAATCATTAAACTGGATTATGTTTGTAGATCAAAATAGTTTCTACCTGAAATATTTTCCAGCACAAAATTAACTGCTGGAAAAATAACACATAATTTGTAGTCTATTGCTTTTAGAAGAGTAAAATCTCTTTTTAAGAGAAGTTCAGGCTAGAAACGGCCCAGGAGTGAACTATATTTAATTCTTGGAATATGAGGTGGCAGGGGAGAGAGAGAGAGAAAGACTTATCCAAGCGTTTTGAAATTGAAGCAGCTAATGGGGTATTATTAGAAGTAAAAATGCTTTGTGGATGTCTAGAATTTATGTTCAGATCTGTATCTAAAAAGCACTCCTATAACCTTTGGAATCATTGAGTAACCTCTTAGTTGCTTACTGCTATCTTCTCACTTGCTGGCATTCACAGGCTATTGAAAAGAAACCACAGAGTTACAAGAAAATGAGCACTGTATGTTCAGGGAAAATGCTTGAGCTTTACCACTTGGGAAGGAAATTAAGTGGTTAGTGATTTGCATAATGTGGGCAGCACCTTCTACAACATCCTTTATCAGAACCAAAATGACTAATGTCAGACCACAGAGTCCTTTTGAAACCGTGGGGCTGTTTCATGTTCTCTCTGAACCTCTACATACTGCACTGTACTACTGTGTCCTGTTATAAGTTTTCATTTTGCACAATGTAGACCTTTTTAATATTTATCAGCATGCTGCCTCTAACTTGATACATTTGTACTGCACAGAAATTGATTTTCAAGAAATGTGTTTTGGATTTTTCGCACGCTTATGGGGTTTGAGAAATGCATATTTGCATAGAAATAATCTTTAGTGAGCTAAATTTTAGAGTATGTCAAATTTATAAATATCAATAGTGTAAAGACATATTTTTAGAAATAGATTTCTGGCACAGTTTCTTGCAATTCCATTTTTCACATTTGTGTCACCAACATGGCTTTGGCTTGGTATTTTCTAATGCATTTGTTTTCAGCATTCATGTTTTAGAGATTAAATTTTTCCATTGTCTCATTCAGACATTACAGTTTGAAAATGAAACGAAGCAAGAGAAGTGCTTTTGTTTAAAAGACATCCATTTGGTTTAAGACATGTGGCCAGTAAAACTTAGCTTCTTTTTCTTCTTCCAATTCCAAGCACAAGCAGATTAGTCCCCTTCTCTGTTGCTTTGTCCCTTTACTGAAAAAGGAAGTTCTCTATTTTTAAACCTCCCATACATCTTCAAGGCGCATTACGTTTCCTGTGTCTGTTGTTTCATTTCAGCGTAACTGCTATGTCTCTGCTCTTAACTTATGCCATTTTAAAAACACAGATGCTTAGTGCACAATCACAAACAAGTAATAAATTGAATTTGTTTGTTTATAGAGACTCCAGTGTTCTATCTAAACAATAGCAATGTATGCTTTAAACACATGTAGTAATACATATATAGAACAGCAATATATGCTCTAAACTGTTCAGGCTGGGATTACATTGCCACAAAATGCTGAAAGGATGTTGCAGATTTATTCTCCAGCTACAGAGATTCCCAATCTAGAAATGGACTGCGTGTTCACAAAGGAAAATGGGCAGAGGAAGCAAAATGCTGGGCATCTCCTCAATTTTGGAGGGTCCTCTGCATAAAGGCAACAATATTGTACTTATCTGATTGGTGTCAGGGGACACGTAAGTTATGCTTCCTATTGCCTGAAGTGAGGAATTAGGCTCAAGAAATAATAAACAAGCCTGGTTTCTGTGGAGTTGAATGGAAAGATATACTTGTCCCAGAGATAAATTTCAGCTAAGGCCTCAAAATCGCTAACAGTCTTTAGACTTGTTGATGTAACAGCTTGACTTGGTTTTGAGTAGATGTGTTCCAGGGAAAAGCCTGACTTCAAGATCTGGCTGCTAGTTATTGCAGAGTTCTTAAATTTTGCTGTAAATATCATTATACCACTTTCAGGTTTTTGTCTCTGCAATGTAAATGTATTTAATTGTGGTACCTTGACAGAATTTCTGCACCTGCTTCCTCTTCCAAATACCGTGCCTAATCTTTGTGTATACGTAACATGGGCGCAATGACTTGAGGCCAGTTTTCAAAGCCCTCTGGAAAAGAGCCACTGGTGTAGAATTCATGAGCGTCCTGCTAATCAAATGCCTCTGTGTACTTGCAAAATTTTATTCTTCATCGACTACTGTAAGTTTCCATGTGCGCTTTAAGATGCTGCTCCTCTTCTCATGTCCTAATAAGTGAGCTAACATCAGGGAAGATGCTTGGCTTGGCCCAGGGCACTCTCACCATAAAAAAGAAGATACTGCAGAGGAGCATTTCTCAGTGGGAGACTCATTTACCTTCGGACTTGTTCTTCTTCACTGGTCAAATGTGTTGGCCCTTAAGGAATGGTATATGTGGTCTTTGGGTTTGTAGGAGAAGTGGGTTACTGCAGAGAAAATATATACACCTTTTATTTATATATATTTTTATATATCTAAAATATACAATATAATAGCCTCTTCCTTTGTTTACTTTACATTAGAAGTTTTAAGGCATTTCAACCCTTTAAGAATTAGTTAGGTTTGTTAATATGTGGAAGAGGGAGGAAGAAGGAGGTCAGGGCATAAAGGTTGTGTGTGGCCATGTTTAGGAATGACTGCTCAGTGTCACACATGGGACAGGCAAATTTCTCTATGCTGCCTCGCTCTTTAAAAAGCCAGTAAAATCCACTATGAAATATGGCCACTTCCCTGATTAAAAATAAAATGAAATGAAATGAAATAAAATAAAATAACCAAGGTGGTTTTATTTTTCATTAGACTATGTGAAAAGTGAAGAGAATTTAGGAAATCCATTGCAAAATGGTCAAGGCAAAGGAACTTTTCTTTGAAATTCTCTTTGACCAGTTGAAATAGCTTAAACACTATTGACCATTCTTCCACCAGCTCAGTGATGCATGGCATTTTGAATCATCCATTTTCTTTGAAGACTACCTGGGGTTAGCATATCATTACTTGATAACAGAGTTTCAATTCTAACCCACTGGCAGCGCTGAGCTTTAAGCTGGATACACTTACTTGCAGGCTCATCCAACCCTACATAATTGTCTGTACATTTATTTTATTGTCAACTCAGAGACAAGCTGAAGAAACTAACTGTTTGCTTTAGAACACATTAACTTCTTTATCACATTAATACTGACTCATATCTTATTTCCCAGTTGCAGTAACAAAACCATTCAAATATTTCCCTCACAGGACAATATCTTTAATAGCTTCTGTGTGTTTCCTATTTTGGCTGTTTCTGTATAAACAGACTAATCTAATAGCATGCTGAACCATCTCTACTTGGCAGAAATTCAGCAACTCACTCATTTCTATGGCAAGCTGGGATGCCAAGGGAAAAAAAAAGCCTCACTTTTATTGCAGTAAGATCTTTCTTAAAGTTGTCTTTTATAAGTGTAATATGACTATCATTTGGGTTACTGCAGCACCTTGACTGAAAAAAACCCCACATTTATTGCAGTACAGGAAAAACCAAATAGGAGGGCATTATTCCCTTCACAATGTCCACAGGAATTCATTTACCTAATGTATTCAGTCGCTCTCATGTGCACTGCTTTAAATGGTGGTAAAGCACACACTTAAAAATGTCGTTGAGAGCCAATTAGGAAGGCTGGCTGATAAGGCTGGAGAAACAATCTGGAAGTCACTGGAAAATGCTTTCATGTGGAGTCATCTTGCTTGGGGTATTTAGCCATCCTTGGCAAATTAAATTTTGTTGTCCTTTCACAGCAATCAGAAGCTGTTCTGTGAAGCCACTCAAGAAGTGTCCCCCCTCCATTTTGTAGCTCTCATCCCAGTATACCCCCATGGCTTATGTGGATAAATTGGTGAAGTCCATGGTTCTGCTTCTGGCTGCTGCCCTGAGCCTCAGGATATGCAGTCTGATGTACATTTATTTTGGGGCAATGCTATCTTAAGCAGTCTCAGGCTCCTGCTTCCCTGAGCCGCCCTCTTCATAAAAGTCAGCACTTTTTGATGGTTTATATTTCAGCCAGATTAGTTTCCTGATCCAGTTCATTGCATGCTCATATAAATTCTTGCACCAGCAAAAACAAAGCAGAACGAAGTAGCCAAAGACAATGACTGTTTAAACCAGTTTAAGAAGCTTTGGTTGTAGCCAAGTGTCCAGCCATGATTCAGTATCTTTATAGTCAGAGCAGGGCTATACCGTCATACAATGCCTGCCTGCAGTGGGTTGGTGTTTGTGATAAATATTTGAGCTATTGATGAATGTAGCTATAAAAATGCAAATTATGATGGTTTTCTTATTGTTTTACAACTGTATCAGCTGCAAAGCCTCTTAGAGTGAAGTGGGTTTATTTAATTTTGGGCATTTATCAATACTTACAGATTTATTTATGTAATTGACATTTTTATGTCCCTGTCCTTGTAACATTTGGGTGTAAGAAGCTTATTGAAACCATCTAGATCTGAAATCAATGCATCTCTAATACAAAGAGGCTCCTTACCTGAATTGGCCTAACTGTACAAAAATAACCCACTATTGGACTGTACTCAAATGCACACTAGTAATGCCTTACTTTAAAACAGAGAAATATTGAAGTCTCTTAGGCTTTCAATTTCCTTGCTTGTTTTTTAAACTGTATTTTTAACATTATTTTTGCTCTAGTAGGCCAAGTTCATCCCCAATATAACTGTATGGAAATCAGTGGGGAGACTTGTAATTTTAAGAATAAGACACAGTAAAGTGCTTTGCTGGATCAGGGCCTAAAAGGATTAGTACTGTGGAATGCTTATGGTGGACATAGAGGTAACTATATGAATAAAAGGAGTTTTAATTGCACTGGAGCAGTTTAGGAATTTTATTCTACCTCTCAATAAAAGAAATAAAAAATAAAACAGACTCACTGCCAAGCAGAGAATCCTGTATAGCATTTCCCATTGTTTTGCAAATATTGAAAATGTAGAAAACATTTAAAGGTCTGAGATATAAACTCCCTAGCTTTTATTTTGAGGCTTGTGCACATTTTAAAGCAGATATTTGGTACACAAATTATAAGACCAATAGGGAGTATTGATTTTTAAGTATAACTATAGTGGCTTTGTGCCTATTCTATGTTTTTCATTAAGGCAACAATCTGAGACTTTTTCCCAGAGAACTGAAGCTAGCCAATAATTTCTTATTGTATTCTGTGAAGTAAAATGATGAACAGACAAAGGTGATTTCTGTGCTCAGTCTGTTCCTGATTCCCCAGGAAAACTTGGCATCAGGTGAAAGATCTGGTAGAATACAAGCTGTTCTCTTCCAGGTGCACCAAAGGTGGATTTGGGACTGTGTCTTTTTCCACTAGAATGGATTTGAACATGGATCTCCAAAGTAATGGAAGTCCTTACTCTCCAGTATTTAGTACAGATACCTTATACCTGGAATGAAGGGAAGGGAAAAACAAAGGCACCTAAATTCATCACAGAGGCTCAGGACATCTTAGAGAGGCCCACGTCCAGGAAGGACTTCACTGGTCCTGGCGTGGAAAACAGCGGTCGGAAGCAGGATTGCATGTAATGGCACACTCCTTCCATCAGTCTGTGCAATCATTGAGTTTTTAGGACTCAGCATTTGAAATGAAGAATACTTCTTTTGGGTTTGGTTTTCTTTCCCATCTAATTGCAAAGTATTTCAGTTACGTGCTTGAACTGAAGTAGTGACTCTACAGATCTTGCAATCTACTCCGTGATGTGAACTTGTCAGCTTATGTCGTACTCATATGGGTTAGTCAGTACTTGATTGGGGAATATAAGTGACATAATGGCTTGCTGATTCAATAAGACTTGCTCTGGTTTTGGACTGTGCTAAAAGCAAGTGTCCACAGGCTGGTGGCATGGAGGAACAGTGCCCTCTGAGACGAGATATAAAAATCAGGAGGGAGATGGTGGACTGGAGCTGTTCCTGATTCTGCGATGCATCCTTTGTGTGAAAAGGTTTTAGCTCAGGTGCTTTAGTTAAATTCAAGCTAGCTGACTGAGTTTTACTATCTAAAATTCCCCCTGTGGTTTCAAACAGATAGACTAAACTGTAAGCAACTATTGTACCGGTTTGTGGCTAATGCTGAGATTCACTGGCGCAGGAAAACATTCTCCATTTCCAACGTAAGGAGTTATTTGTTAATCCTCTCCTTTTGAATCCATTCAGTAATTCATGAGAAGAAAGATGTGTCTGTGCTCATTTCTGGGAAAAACGTTCACGAAAATAGATGTTCAGTGCTCGTACTAGAAATGGAGATTATGTTGTAGGTGCAGGGGCGCTTGCTGTGGGCGTGTGCTGCAAAGAGCTTGGAATTGACACACGCAGAGGTTTTCTGATGTGTCAGCAATGGTAAGATGTTGCATTTTGCCTACAATAACAACTTTGAAGGTGATCATCAAGCATTCAGTTGAATTTTTACTCTTCTTTCTAACATAATTTTGCTTGATGATAAAAAACAGAGCTTATATTCGTACAGAGATTTGGCCCCTTCTTCAAGTTGTTTCTGAGCCTTGCACATGGCTGTTTGCTATGTAGTCCTGAGGTCAGGCAGTACTTCCCCCTTTTTTTTCTTTTATTCTTCTTTTTTGCCTGGGAGTTGAGGTCTGAACATTGCTGATTTTTGAGCCTCAGATAAGATCAATTTTCCGATTGTGTAATACAGTACTTGGCTTTTCTGAATGGCACTGTTAATTGTCATTGACTATAATAGAATATGAATAACACAGCCACTTGACACCAACTTAATGGTTCTGACTTTTCAATGGTGCCAAGAGTGTAAGGCTAGAGGGGAAAAAGGGTCAGAGGAGAGATAAGAGCTCTTCCGATTCCATTGAAAAAGATTAAAGCTTCTGTGTCTTTCAAGTGGTACTGGTGAGGGTCACCATTTCTATGAATTCACCTTAAAACTGGAAGTGATGAGAAATTTCTATCACAAAAGGTCTGTTAGAACAACTCCCACTTCCCCCCTGCCCCCCCCGCTTCGTCCACAAGGTTTTTTCAGATTAATAGGCAAACAGAAAGCGGTGTGTCTGGGATGGCTCAAGGAGAAATGTGGACAGTCGTATTGTGGATGACACAAGCTGCTCTGAGAGCAACATCGCTAACCCTGTTAGCCCTACGGAAGAATCGCTCTTGTTTATTGCTGTTTTGTCCAGCTGGGAGCTCTGGGAAATTTTGTGATTCACTTTAGTACCTCTTTTAAGAAAAGCTTACTGTCCTTAAATACACACCTATCTCTGCCTCTTGGGAATCCGATAATACACAAGATTACCTACCTAATCTGATCACAGCAGTTCTCACCGTTCTCAGCTTTGAGGGACAGAGGCCAGGAGGAGGAAGATGTTTTACTTCTCTTCCTCTCTTGAACATTAGTGCAGAGAACAGTCATTGTCCATGCATTAAATACCTGCCATTACTTGTATGGGATGCTAGATTATAACTTTTATATCGTACCTATTTTTAAATCCAATTTCCCAGGGATTTCTAAACATCTGGTAACTAAATGAGAGGAGTACGTTGCTGTGCAGGAATCTGGGAGAGGTAACTGGTGTGCAGATGGAGCTGTACTTTGAGCTGTGTGCAGGGTGTTTTGGATGTGGGGCAGGCAGGTCGATCTTTGTGCTGACTGGCCATAGCACTGACTCCGCAGGTGCTGTAGAGTCAGTCTGTGCACGCATGCAAAGTTTGCCTCAGCCAGAACGTGTTAGACTTCTGTGGCACGTGTTCAGAAGAATTGCACACCACAAACCCAAAGTCCTAGGCAGAAATAGGAGTCGTTTATTTGTCTTGTTTGTAGTTCTGATGTTGAAGGTGTGCCATTAATGTGCAAGAGACTGACTCAGCAGAGTAATAAAATATTGGCAGTGTTACAGCTTCAGGTGTTTCTGAAGGAGGAATTGCAAAATCAAACTAGATAAGAAGCAGAAAGAAACTCTATGAGATTGTTCATATAGATACCTCACATGACAAAAGTGAATCTAGAATTCAGATACTAAGTAAGAAAGTATTAGGAGGAGCGAAGGGTCTGGTTATCTTGATATGTCCAAAAGGACTTGTATCAAAAATCTTCAATTTTCTTGAATCCAATGTTGGACAAACTCTGCTGATGTACACAAGGAAAAAATAACACAGGGTTACCTTCAGAGTGGTATTTATCAACAGATATTTCCTTGTTGTAAGGATTTAGGGGGTGGGGGTGTGTTTTTGTTGTTTTATCATTAAGACTGTTGTTTGGGAACAAAGCTTCCAGAAATGGTTGTCAGGGAAAGTTTCTTTCTTCTGTCTGATCTAAGTTTTCCCAGTAGATTTCTGTTTAAAAAGAATAAACAAAGAAAAAAAGCAAAACAGCAGAAGTGAGAATTAGATATAAATATGACACTGAACTATATCTTTTAATACAAAAGAACTCTTTTTTAATTAGAAGCTTGGAAGGACATACCCTTTAATTGCTGCACTTGTAGTTTCTGGGCCATCAATATCCTTGCTTCTTTCATTAATAAACTGGCAAGTCAAGTAGGAAAGCTGCAGGAGTATAATTTTTTCCCTTAAGCTCTACTTAATCAACAGCAGACTTGATCAAACAGAAAAAAGAAAATGTAAATCAGTTGCATTAATTCTGCTGGCAGTAAATAGTAGGAAGAAAACTAAACATGAAAGAATGCTCATTTTGCAGCTGATATCTGGGGTAGGATTGAATGGGAGAAATAGGTAGTTAAACAGCTCTTTAGATTGTGAGTGACTAGGGGAATACTGGGGTTTATGTATGGATTAGCACAGTGATAGACCCTGAGTAGCAAAAGACGATGACTAATTACCTGACAGAGCAGCACTCCATTCGACTTGGTCATTGAAATTAATTTCTGTTTTCAGGACTGGCAGAAAGCAGCTGCAGAATTTCAGTTCAATACTCAAATTAACTAGGAGTCTAAATTATTTCTTTGCACATACGGTATTAGAGGAGTGGGTTACTAAATTGATCTTGATTTTACACACTGAGGCAAGAATTATTCCACCTTTTTCATCAGAAGTCCGTGTCCCCTGAAATCAGGGAATAAAACCTGTGCTGTAATAAACTACTTGGCACTGATTTGAACTCTGTCAGATAGTTAACATCTTAACATTTCCTGGGATCCCAGATGAAAGAATTATAAAACAAAGTCTTCCAGGATGAAAGAAAATTTCACTACCTACTCCACTGAGTAAAATACACAGAGTTGAACTTAGTCGGACGAATTTACTTCGTTGTTTGATTAGGATTATGCCGAGGAATTAGTTTGTCTTATGATGTATATGTGCTTGACAATCTGGTGTATTTGAACACTTCAGTGACTTTGACAAAAGAGGTGGGAAGATGTCATTTGGTTATTACTGATGAACACGTAATAGTTTGAGTGAGGCATGGTGATAGAAGAAACTAAAACCAACTGCAAAAAACCCCACAGAATCAACTTTGTAAGAAAAACCTGTACACACTAAAATGAAGTCATATATCCCATGATTCTAAAATGCAGGAATTCTGCCAGAGTTCCGTGTTGGTGCCAGATTTCTGCGTTGCTCATTACATCCATGAGCAGCAATTTCTCCTTTTGCCAGTAGCAAAACTCCCCGAGCCTGTTGTCTGTTTAAAGGTTCCTCATCTTTTAATTTATTTATTCAGCAAAAGTAAATTCTAAATTAAGTAAATAAATACGAGAAGGAGGAAAAGGCAAGAGTATGAAAAATGGAATAAAAATTTAATATTCACGGGTACATTTTAGCTTAATGGAAAATTAGGCAGGAGGGGCATGTGTAAGCCTTTTTTCAGCACTTGTGCCCCATAGTATTCTTGCTGAATAAATTATGTTACTTCCTGCTCTTTCCTGCGTGCTGTCTCTCAATAGACACTTCTAGGCAGAAGGATTACCACATAAAACCGGCAGCTTTTATCTTACTGTATCTTAGTCCTGTGTGGAATCACTGTTGTAACTGGTCACCTTAGTAACTAAAATGCGTTTTATTTCCTTTGGTGATGCTAAGCCAACATAGCTATGGAAGAATGGATTGGATTTTATTCTACTTCCATAATGAATTTGTAGAGCTAGCAGTTATTTAGAAAAGCAGAAACAAAACCAAAGAACATTCTTTTAGTCAGACACTGAGCAAACTTGATCTGGAGGTCAGTGAGAGACAATACGTTGAGAAATCTGCTCTGGCATTTGAGAGAGTCACATGGCACATTGGTAATGATTATGAGGTTATATGCAATTATTTATTTGTATTGTCAGAAATCAGATATCTATGAAAACAATTTTGTTCAACCGAAAGTGAAAACTTATTTTACTCTCCAGTACAGATATTAGTAAGATTTGAATGTCATAATCATATTAAATGGTTTTCTTTCCTCCCTTTTAATTTATTTCATTCTTTTACTCTTAAGCCGCATTGTCCAGGTATTATATTATGACTTTGCATATGCTTTGTGTTCTATTTTTGCATTCGTTAAAACCCCTGATACTTTCTTGCATACCAAAAAAACCCAAAAGAATAACTAGACAATGACACGTGGTCTTAGAAGTACAGTTTTCCTGTTCATCTTGTTGATCATATAGAGTTCTGTCTCTGTGTTGGTATACCAAGAATCTTGAATTAAATTGCATTTAGGCAATTGATTTTTGTCGGCTTTGCATAGAGATGTCGGTGTCATTTATGCTTTTATGTTCTGGAAAATTAATATTCCTCATCTTAATGCCAAGAGTCTACCATGATTACTCTTAAGCAACCATTAATATGAATTCCCTTGCATTGCCATTACAGAGAATGATGTTAATGATGTGCTTTTTGTCTTTGATGTGGATAACAGGTAGTCCTGAGAGTGTGCTAGACTGAGAACTACAATGTTTTGGATGTGCATTGGTGGTCTAAGTTATTTTTTCTTATTTCAACCGATAGTAGAGGGTATAATGATAGAGCAGATACTGGTCTCTGATTGTCAGATCTGCAGGTCACTTGTCTACAACTGTCAAAATAGGGCTAACTCTGAGAATGTCTTCATAAGAGCAAACACAACTGCATTGAACAACTCTCAAATGGGAACCGTTTTGGTCAGTTTGGTTTGGGAATGATTTCTACCCAAAGCAGGATCCGAAAGGCTAGATTTCTCTTTGTAGTTCACCTAAACCATCCATTCTTCAAGTGTTTATAACTTCCTATTAAAAGCCCTGATACGTCATTCCTTACATAAAACTCCTGTGTTGCAGAGGATAACCTAAGATGTATAGATTCAGGATATAGATTTGCTTACAGGAATTTTGAAAAAAAGTGTTTATAGAAAATGGGAGAATTGTAAAGAAGTGTGTGAGAAAATAAAAAAGATAATGAAATATTAATTTGTTGGCTTCTAAGAAAAAAATGATTCGAAGATGCCCTGTACTTCTAGACGCTTGTCCAGCATGGAGTCTCTTCACTTTACTCTGTGCTGATTCAGCACCTCAAGAATGCTGTGGAAATTTTTTTGCTCATGAAATACTTTCTTCTCAGCGTGAGGCCATTGCCATAGTCAGTAACCTCCGGCAGGCTTGCTAGGCTAGTAAAACTAAAACGCTGCTGCTCATTGTGGCAGCTGACACAACAAGTAGCACTGGTGAGCAATTATAGTCTCATGACCATATACTGTAAGTTGTTTAATTGTCTTTTGCTTGGAGTTAAACAAACTGAAAACTTCAGATGGCAGGGCACTGCCATTTTTCAAGTGAAATTGCAGAAACAGGAAATCTATAAAGAGGGCATATATTTCACACATTTTCTCCACTTGCTGCCGAGACCATTATTAATGCCACAATTTAAAAATAAAAGATACAGAACATTAGAGTTTTGAAGGAAGTCTCGTTGCCACGGGTTAGATTAATTCTTCTCATTGATAAAGTCTTGAATACTGTAGAAAATTACAGAGAAATTTTCAGTCTCAAAAACCAAACCTGCTTTGCTCTTTGCCACAGCAGTAGTGTTTGGGGAAGAGAAGCTCGGATGGCTGGCATGTCTTTAACTTAAAAAACATCTTAAACCTCCTAAATAAGAATCCTTACTTTAGACCAGATCCTGTCGTGGCCACTCGAGTGAGTGTTGTGGTAGAGTTTGCTTGTGGATAGGTTGTTTAAGCTCCCCCTAAGCCCCAAGTAATTAGCATATCATGTCATGGTGAGGTATTTATTAGAATGGAAGTGTTCTTGGGAGGCTGGGTTTCAGAGGTTTAAATCAGAGCTGAGCGTAGAGGTTTAGGGCCTTATTCACAGTAAATTTTATGTTGGTGAAAGGTTATGGAATGGGTTTCCATACCATGTCTACTTGCTCTCACAAATCTCAGAAGAGATATGGACTCTGAACTTTGTTGTGGGTTTTGCTTTCTCTCTCTCTCTATTTTTTTTAATTTTTTTTTATTTGGGGGTGTGTGTGTATGTGTGTGTGCGCATACCAAGGAAAATAAGGGAAAAGTACCTTACATAGCAATTTTAATTCTGCAGTGCTCCTTTATGCCCAATGTCCATCATCAGTGTAATACCATGTAACAACTGGGACTCCAGGGTGAACAGCTATTTAGTATGTCTCGGTGAGAAGCTTCTTTCTCAATACCTGCCTCTGATGACATTTGAGTTATTAACACCACTGGGCATTTAACAAACTTATTGTTCACAAATTAGTGATATCATTGGCAGGTGATCCTGGTTTTAGATAGGAACTTCTTCACTGCCCTCCCGAGCAATCTCTTAGGCTGTAAACCCCTTCCTTGTGACTGCACCGAAGTGTTACTGCCACAGACCTGTCCGGGCTGTCTTTCTCTCCTGTAAAGAGAAGAGACAGAAGAGAGAATGAAAGGCTACTTTAGCCAAACAGCAAACCTGCTCCTACCGAAATGTTTGAAACAGACAGAGAAACAGTATCTGTCATTGATACGATGTGAAGTGATTATGTACCATGCCATTCGTATCATGATTTAGTGTGTTATTTCATTGGGTATATGCAGGGTAAGGATTTCCTGCAGAAAAAAAAATAAATGTGGATACAGAGTACTATAGTGTTTTTGTGCTGTAAGTTATCTGGAGATTTTGGAGGATTGGGTAGTATTGCTGCATGGGCAAGGAAGGGAATGCATGTACACAAGAACACAAATACTTCCCACTTGGCTTTTCTATTTAGTACATATGTAGATTTCTGCTTATACAGAAAAGAGACTAGAATCAAATGAAAGAGGTTGTGCAGAGTAATGTGAGTGTAAGCCTAAATAACTGGCACGGTTACTGCCAGCTCCTGTGATGATGGTTTCATCACAAAAGACCCAAGATATGGATGCATGTCTGTAACTTTATGCAGTTGAATAGCCTTTTGAAGCACATAAAATTCAGCCTACTCTTGCCGCCTATTGAAACAGTAAACTGTAAGAGCCCCCCCCCAATCCCTAAGCCCTCACACCCAATTCTACAGAGTTCCAGCCTCTTTGTTAATGCAAAAAAGTACTTTTATCAGTTTTGTTGGCAATGCCTTATGATAAAAAAAGCATTTTAAGAAAACAAAGTAATCTCTGAACTAAGAGATTTCTCTATATAATGTATTTGCATAAATACTTTTCTGAACAGTGGACAAAAGTCACCATTTTGTGGCAGGTAAAAAAAAGTTCTGTAATTAATGAAGTTTTATTGGTATTAAAGTGATTGTTTTAAGTGTGTTTACAAGGCCCAAATCTTGTATGCAAATACATAGTACCAGTAGTAACAGGGGATAAACCAAGCAGAATATGACACAAAAAAATCCTGATAGTAATCTGTTTCCCCTTATATTTTAATGTAGTCCATTCCTTTTTCAAGTCTGTTGTTGTTAGAATTGTGTTTATGGTAAGCTTGACTGCTTTTTGCAAAGTTAAAGAGAATATGTTGATTTCTATGAAGCAAATATAATGAAGTTGGCTTGATAAACCCCCATTGGTATCTTCAGGGAACAAGTAGATTAAACAAGTAATTATACCATAAGGTTTTTAGAAGTTAGTAGATTTAAATACATTGTATGAATCTCATCTTAATGTAGCCTTTTGTCTATAGTGCTTCCTGCCAAAAAAACCTCCTGACAGGAAATAAACATTAAAATAATCTTTAATCCCTTGTCTGGTCTATTACCATTAACAATTGATGCACTTTAATTTTGTGGGATTTTAACTACAAAATGGAATGGCTAAGTAGTGATAATTGGGTTTGGAATTATACGGTCATTTATATCAACAGAAATGCAAGTGGCTGGGAGGGTGATTAATTATTTAACGTTTCCTGGCTGTGGTTCCTATTATAGAATTTTCTGATATATTCTGCTGTGAACAATTATCACCAAATGAGGATAAACAAATCTGTGATGTGAAGTCTTATTTATAAATTAAACTATATTTAGAAAATGTCTATTTCATTTGCATTTTTACTTTCTTCTTGATAGGACTGTCATAATCAGCTTGTTTTCAAGCTTTTCTGCCCTTTTGCTAATTTTTCAGGTTCACACCCCAGATTTCGTGCACGAAAAACAGAGCTTCAGATGTCCTTAAAATAATTCCTATTCCAAATAAAGATACAGTTTATACAGTCATGGTAATGTGTTTGCATGTTCTGTTCCCCTTTCATTCCCTAACAATAGAATTAGTGCATGGCAATGTATTAGAGTTTAATCCAAGTGCTGGCATCAGATTAGATAATTTAATACCCCCAACTCATGAAGATATGGGAGAGGAATACTGGTGCTTGAACTCTCTCATCTTTGGTAGATTTGTCTATGAGATTTAGCATTTCATGTTCTCTCTCTTCTCTCTCTCTTCTATGGAGACTGACTGTCACTTTGGTGATTCATGCTCGTGTGTCCTTGTCAATACACATACAAGCAGAATTTACAATTAATTTTTCTTTTATTTTCTTACAATGTGTTTAGTAAAGAAAATTATGTGGATGCTCCTTATCTGACAACATAACACAAAGTCATTCTAATTAGTACTTTCCAAACCGTTTTTCCTGACAGTTACCCTGAAAATTTTCCCATCCTTCATTTCCATTAAAAAACCAAAAGACTACAACCCTTAGTTTGAAAATGATTACTAAAAGTGCCTGAGTTTCTTCTTTAAACAGAACTCCTAACAATCATCCCTGGTAGTCCTACCCAGAAAACAAAATCCAGTTTACATGCTTATATATCAACAAAGAAGGAACAACAAGATGATGATAATTATCGTTAGCGCAGTGCCTAGATTGTTAGTCACAGATGAGGACCCAGCGATATTAATAAATATCCAAAATAAGCCAAAAAGATTGTTCCAAGTTCGTCTTGCTTAAAATTTAAGTGTTAATCAAAAGTCAGGGATACAGATAGATAAAAAGAACAAGCATATAATGAGATAATATTAATCAATATGGTAGGCCCTGGTTTAGGCATGATTTTTTTTTGATGCCAAAGAAAAGATTAGATACCGAAGAAAAGGAGAATTTTAATGTGGATTATGAAAAAAGATAATGAGATAATGTTGCAAATGCTTGTGGGCAGATCTGTAAGCAGAATAAAAGAAAGCATGAAAATGCTTGTTTGAAAATTTAGGAAGTCATCACTGAAAATGGCTATCTTGAAGTTGATCTAGGGTGAGCATTGACATGTTGATAAGTGAATCAGGATAAACTGGATTAAACTGAAGATTTCTATATAGACAGACTAGACTATTAGTGGAAGAAAGGATGAATTTGTTGTCAAAAAGCAAGTTTTTTACCAAAGATGCTCACCATAATGAGTACAGGAGCAGTGAGAAAAGGGGTGAGATATTTGTGGGTTGGACCTTCATGTGGGTGTGTAGGATAAAACTCTTACAGTTAAAAGAAAGAATTGGCAACGAACCAGACAGAAACAGATTGAGAATAGAAATCTGATCATGGATGAGAAGTAAATTCTGGTGAGCTGGCAGTTATGGCAAGACCAGAGAACTGATGGGTAACACTGAAGGAGGTTACAGAAGGGGATTTGACCAACCATGTCCTTAAAGAGACAGATCATGGCAAGTACAAGTCAAAAAAACTGAATTACAAGATGAAAGAAACAGGCAAGAATATCTTCAAAACCAAGATGCAGGAATCTTATCTTTGTTCGTTGCACAGCGTCTGTGCACACTGTGTAAATGCTCCCATCTAGTAGTGCTTAGTGGCCTTGAAAGTGGGAGAACGCAGGCTGGAAAAGGCTGTCCCAGCTGGGTCAGCTAGTAGTTCAGGGTTGGAAACCATATTCTCAATAATGCTGAATGGCAAGGGAGCTGATGTAGGACAGAAGGGGCCACCGATTGCCTTGAGAATGAATCATTAACTATCAAAATTCTTAATCAGTTCAGTACTCGCTACCCCAGCTGCAGTGCTACAGTGCCAAAGCAGAACTTAGTCGTGCACGTTCGCTTGTCTTCTGTCTTTAATTAGAGCAAGATTTGTGCATTAGCCCAGTAAGTCTTCAGTAGCCTGACGTGTGAGTGACATACTGGAGAGGAAACACAGCAAGGTAGTGTAATAGAAGTGTAGGTGTGTCGGCTCTCTGCGTGAAGCCAGTGTAGTTTGATCAAGATGCGTAGTAGCCCTGGGCAGGAGCCCGGTGTAGATGAAGCAATATGCACAGTTCAGCTGAAAGATGAAGTATAGGGCTTAGTGAGGTTGTTGAAGCCGGTTACTCGATGTGCAGTATAGAGAACTATGAGAGAGCCACAGTATTAACACTTTCTTTGTTCATGCCAGAAACAGATGTGCTCATCAACCTTTATAAATTGAATTTAACTCAATAGCAAAGTGTTAAGCATTCACAAACATTGAATTTTATTTGATTTTAAAACACTGGTTAGGTTTCACAGTCAGCTTTCTCATAATTTACCTTACACTGTGGGCCTTGAGCTACATTTTAAGTTTTTCTCATAGAATAAAGAAGGCAGATCTGTCAGAAGACTGTGTTAAATCATATGCTTCATTTTTCTTTAGACACAAAGCACAAGAATAGTGCAATAGTACAACGGCACTGCAGGTTTTGTGTCATTGTCAAAATCTTGGTCTGAGCCGGTAGAGACAATTTGAGACTTTATTCGTCCGCACACATCCAGTATTTATCAGGTGATGGTCCATTAGTTAATGTGTCGAACTCAGCAATATTTGAGGAAGTGGCAGTGTGTATAGCACATTAACATGTTTTTTAGTTCACACTGATCTAAATGACCTGAAATCTAATTGTGTGGATTGCTTGTATCTTTTAGCACTTACTGCCATTTATAGCAACTGCTATACTTGCTGGAGATATAGCCACGTATACGTAAATACAGTACATGTGAAACTTTTATTTCAGAAGATTACAGTATGTTAACACTGCATGTAACTAATTAGTACATATAGCCAGAAAAGTGTATTTTACATTTTCAAATGAAATTTCTTTCAGCAGATGCTAATACATATTAGGACATCTGTTTATATTTTCCTTCAGTCTTTTTTTTAACTGCATCTTATTTAAAATACTGTTGTCAGCTGAAATAGTATAGCCTTAAACAATACTACTTGTATATGTAGTTGTGAACTCATGTGTCTGCTTTTGAGATGTCTTTCTGCATAAGCAGATTTTTGTTTTGTTTTGTGTAAGTGGAAGATGTATAAAAAGTTGTTTTCCTTCATTTAAATTGGAGCAGGGATGAAAAAGGCAGAAAGAAGTCAGTAGGATAAAATGTAATGCTATCCCCACTAGGTAAAGTTGTCCAATTACGCCTGGTGTCAGAACTTTTTAACATTTGAATGGCTGGGAGGGGATACTAATTTCAACCTTAATGATCGCTGCTTTAGGAGTCAACATCACAACACTTCACTTACAATTTTAGCACATCTGTCAGCCTGTGCTAAAAAGGAGCCCTGGGCTAGTGGGTGACTGAAGATCCTTTTATCCCTAGAGAGGATTATGTATTCCCTTCAAGAGTGGGAAAATAAAAAGGTTATAAATACTCACCTACTTCACTGCTGCTCACATTTGCCCTGTTGACAAACAGTGACTTTCGCATCCCGCTTTTACATTCATAAACACAAAAATAAATAAAAACTATACAACTTCTCATTGTATAACAGTTAGGGAAGCAGACCATTTATAATGTCACATTTTCTATAATACTGTATAGTCCCTAAGCTGGACTTTTTTTCATTTCAATAGAGCACATTGATTTCCTGTATGACTTTATCTGCCTAATACAAAGTGGGATTGAACAGTTATTTGTCTGGATTTAGCCATTCCTTATCAAACATTCATGATTTAGCTATTGCTACAACATCTTCTTGTAAGGTCTTTCTTATTTTTATCTTTTCAGGAAGGGTGTGAATGTGATAACAGGGCTGTAATAAATCTATCTCTTGAAAACGAAACATATTTTGGGAAACTGCGTGCTATCGGCTGACAGGGGAGGGGAAGTTTAAGGGGCAGGACAGTCATGCGAGTGGATTGTTTCTAGGACGCTGTGGGCATCTATTAATAAGAATGATTGACTCTTCTGGTGGAGGTTTTCAGTGTATTGAGAGTGCAGTTTCCTAGCTGCATGGTAGGCTGGTGTTCTTGAGATGAAAGACCCAATAGAAAAGAAAGGTTTGCCTAACAGCCATCATGAGGCTGTAGGTTGAAGAGAAATAGCACAAGTCACAGAAAGGTCAGCATGTTTGTGTCTTCTCTGTTTGTAAAAGTAAAAAAGTAAGATCGCAGTCTTTTTATTTCTGTTTCAATTTCTTTATTCTTTATCTAGAGGGGAAAAGAGAAAGTATGTGAATACTGTGTAGTAATACTGACTGTGATTTAATTAAATGGGAGTAGAAAGTACATGTGACTAGAACTTTTCCTGTGTTACAGCTTATTTTAAAATTTTGTTTGAAAGAAAAAAGCATATTAAAGCTATCCACTGTCTATCCCAAGTGTTTTAATACTCCTAACCAGAGCATATTAACGGAACATTTTCCAAACAACCTCATCATACTAAAGTAATTTATTTTTCATTACATAATGCTTTTCATTCAGTGATTTCAAAATGCTGTACTAAGTGTGCTTTTTGAAGTGCCAAACTAAGTGTCATATAACCCTGGGGAGATGTCTGGTGGTTTTATTGTACCTATTTTGCAGACAGGTAAATTCAAACAAAGAGAGATTAACAGACACCCTGTGAATGAGTAAAGGAGGGAAGACCAGAACCCAAATTCCCGCCTGCTGAGTGCCAGCCCTAAGCACATGCCCTTTTGTTCAAAAACCACAGTGTGCTCATGCTGCGTGTAGGGAAAGAAGAGAAAAAAACTTTGCAGAAACTATAAAAGTTAATAATTACATTGTAAAAGCTACTTAACTGATAATGAACATTTAATGCAGAACCATAAATTTGCATGACACTTACAAAGAAAATGTTCTTTTGTTTTTGTCTTTACTTCCCGAATCTGTTTATAGTTAAATTCTTAACCTGCTTAACTGAGGCTGTATTCTGTCCTATCTCCTTTTTTATGTCTCTTCTCTAGTGCTTTCAATGACCTCTCTGCAAGTTTCTTTATATAGAAACCTGCTATGCTGTCTTGAATGCACAAGGTCAATAATGATTACCCTCTAACTTTGAAGGGCATCCCCCTTCTCCGCTTGCAAAGTATATCAAGCACAAAGTCCCTGCATCCCGTAATTGTAATTTCTCTCATGAAATGCAGTATTAAGAAAGATATTTTTAGTTCCCAAACAGTAGAGCTTTAGTCCACAAACATGTTAGGCCTAGTAAAGTCAAGATACTATAATTTTATTTTTTCCATTGTAGAAAAGTAGACTTGATAGTTTATATTTAATTTAAAACAGACCCACATTAATAGATATATTTTTGTAATATATTTCAAAAGAAGTAAACAGCCTGTTCATTTTGAATACGTGGATGGAAAGCTAAATTTCTGTCATTAAATATCCACATGATGCAATAAGAGACCTTATTTATTTTTTATGTCTAAAGAACTGTATCATGAACTGTGCACACTGTAAATGCTTCAAAGACTTCAGCATGATCTGTACGGAAATACTGTTACTACTGTGGGCTGTAGAGGATACGTATAATGAAAATGTGCCTATCTTTTGGAACCAGTGGTCCTCTAATAATTATCAATAAACAAAGTCAGTTAAAAGAAAGTACAGAAAAGCTAGCAATAACAAAAAGATGCTTAAATTGAATTGATACTATAGCAGGCATTGACTGTGTCATCGCACAGCTTAATAGCTGGAGTCCTGGTTCAATACGATGAACTTGGGAAGGTTTTCTTAATGAAAGAACTGATGCTTTCTGTTCAGTAGCAGCAATAGCTTAACTTTTTTAATTACCTGCTTTAAAAGTTTACATGCTGCTAATTGTAGTACTATATACAAGGAGGTACTATATTGGCTAATATCAGAAAATGGGTCCTCAGAAATAAATGTGAAATAACAATAGTAAATTTAAAAGAAATTCATGCAGTTATTTTATTTAACATTAATAAATGCATACACTGCAATTCATTTTACCTACAAGTAATTTGGAGTTCTATGCAAGTATATTCTCAGAAAGCTGCTGATTTGGTTTTCAGTGTCTTTTCCATCAGCTATGCATTTTCAGGATCTGTTGGGAAATATGATTCCCTCCCTCTCCCCCCACCCTGTTACTATAATAACAGAAAGCTTAGAAAAAGGCATATAAGAGTAAGTTGGAAGAAATGTGCATTCATGTAAATATCCAAACATATATAAATTAGCTTTAAAAATGGAATTCACTGAACATGAATAGTCACTTAAAGTGTAACTGGAATTGACTGTGTCATGTATCAGCCTAATAGCTGGAGCGCTGGTTCAATACAATGAACTTGGGAAGGTTTTCTTAATGAAAGAACTGACGTTTTCTGTGCAGTGGTTGCATTCATCAGACCACATAGTGTTCATTACACTACAAAGGACTGCCAATGTGAATTGTTAGGATCATCTATTAGGTAAACCGGATGGGGACAAAAGATAGTGGAGGAATGAGAGACTTCAGTACCTCTACAGGATATTCGAAGTCAGACTGCTTTGATGACCTTTCACCCGTGCATTAGCATCTATTCACTGAGAGATCCAAGTTCATACCCTAATTCTGCTAACCAAAACTGGCAAGGAGCCAGCGGTAGGTGCGTTCATCTTACTTACTATCTGGTGTTAACAAACTAATCGTATACTTTATACGACCACAATCCTTAATTTGCTATGTTTAAATACTGTAGAAGTTATTGAAAAATGGACACGCTCTAGTACTGCTAATTCGACTCTAAAACCCACCCTGGTTTGTGGTGCTAATTTGGAGAGGTGCCACATACTGGGGTTGATTTCTTCAGAGAGAAGATGAGCCCTGTGCCATTGGGAAATGGGAAAACCCAGACATGCTGATTGGCAAGGTCGACGCTGGAAGGCCCAACGCTGACTCAGGAGCAGGCACGTTAATTCAGTGGGGATTTGCATCCACTCTGTCCCTCGCTTACCTAATAGGAGCATTGTTATGCTGTTTCATAGGGAGCTTAGCGATTGAAAAGAGAGATTTAATAGTAAAGATAAAAGTTTTGCTTCAATTCTCCTAACATCCAGTTATTAAGAAGCTTGTCTGCTCTATGAGGCAGCACACTACAAAAGCATTCTTCAGTTCACAGACAGGGGCTCTGTTAAAGCACATAACAGGTTTAATTCTTTCCCGTGGATGTTTATAGTGGATGTATCGGTATCAGGCACTGTTTTTCCTCCCACTTGCAGTGTTCAAGTTGAAGTTATGTGACGGTTACTAGCCTAAAAGTCCATACCTCAAGGTCACTCGCCTAACCTTATTTCCCACATGTTTAAATGTATTTATATAGATAGGTAAAATATGGTAGCTGCTGCCACATAACCTTGTTTCCCTTGCTGACATCTCCAGTGGATGGAATTGAATATAAAGCTGCTCTTTGGGATGGGGACATGTAATGTCAGTCCTGCTTTGAGTGCAAGTGCCTGCTGTGCTGCTGGTGGCAGTCCACCACCTTCCCTTCCCACGCAGAGGTGTCAGCCCTTTTACATCGCCTGCTACAGCCACCACCGCCGATACCTGAAAGACGTATAAGACATAGAAAAGGAAAAGCACCTCTTAGGTGCTGGAAGTCGCAGTGAATTTTGAGTCCAGCAAAAATTCTTTAAGAGGGACTTTTTGTTGCTTCATTTTTTTAGGCTTGTTGAAAATGCTGTGTGTATTTTCATTCCGGAATCTATGCTCTGTCTTTTATTCCTTTTTCTCTATGGACTGCATTTAGTGAATCAGTGACAAGCATTACATATTTCTATGGTAACTTCGATACTGTATCAGGATTTCAGAGCACTTTACTGACATCAGCCAATTAAGATTCACAACCTGTAACAGCAGTATGATGAAAACATCTTTGGTGATATAAAGTAGAAACTAAAGGCTTTCAGTTTGTTTTGCTTGCCTTTTTTTTTTTTTTTTTCTTTTTAAAATTACCTAATTAGAGAGAGGTTTCAATTGTACTCAAACCGAATTGTCAGGATTTGGGCCCACATGCCGTTTGCCAGAAAGATTCAGGCTTTTCCAGATGTATCCTTTAATAGTTTGGCTTTGTGGGAAAAATAAGTAAGACCTGGATAGGCCCTTGTGCTCTGGGAAACGGTGTGACATTAAAACTTTGAGAAGTCAGGCCTTGCTGCGCTGCAGTGGGACCTATGAAGCACATACCCCAAACTGAGCGTATCCATTTCTTGGCTCCGTACAGCAGGAGATGGAAATGTTCAAAGGAATTAAAGGCCCGTGTGAAATAGTGCCTCGCACTGTCGCTCGCTGTCCCAAAATGACAGCAGAAGACACCAGGGTTGCTGGAAATGGTGAAGATATTTCCCTCGTGTGGGAGGCAAAGCTGCATTAGAAGTTTGGGATAGGGTAGGAAGCAAGAGGTTTAAAGAATAAAAATACAAGTGCCTGATTTGTCCAGCATCTCCTTTGCCAATAGCCCAGTACCTAGATGGTTGACAAAAAGTGGTAGAGCAGAGCTAGAAGGCTTGTTTGCAAAAACAGGTGACATCAGAAATTTTGTTGAGGACAAATTTCTGGTATAGCTGAACAACACATCCTACTCTTCAGATGTCCTCTGTGCGATAACAGAGTTCAAGTGAAGGAACCAAAGAAGAAACCGTTCTGCTTAACTGGGATCATTCGAAGAGTCCCCTGGCTCGGTCCATGCTCTGTCATTGGCCTGGCTCCAAATATGGGAGCAAAGAGCAGCAATGGCACTGATGTCTTTTGATTTATTTTGCAAATCTGTGAGCGATAAGAAGTTTTTCAGTAGATGCATATTAAGCATATTTTTAGCTGTTACTTCTTTTTGGATATCCACTATAATATAGGAGTGAATCAGTTATTTGCCCAAGATATTTCACTGCTGAAAATACATCATAACACAGTTCTTATTGTGTTGTATGCTCTCCCCGAGCGTGCAGTGTATGCATAGGTGACTACAGCTAAAAGTCTATGAATTGTTACTTGCTACATTTAAAATATCCACAAAAATTATCTTCATTTTTTATTAGACTGAAGGTTAAGGTGTAGTTTTCTCATAAAAGAAAAATATACTATTTTAAACATAGAGCTTCCCCAAATTGTATTTGTTTTAATGTTTCTAAAAAGAGTTTTGAAGATGTAATACCAGCCTATTTAAGATTTTCTGCTTCTTGAAGCACAGAGCACAGGGATTGATCCTCCATTACACTAAAGCTTATTAATGCCACTCTGCAGAAGTTTTAAAGGGGCTCCTGAAAAGTTTGTGCACAGCCTTCACCATGCCCTGCTCCGGATCTCTGGAAGCATTGATGGGTGAGAATGGAGAGGAGCAACAGGCCGGTGTTCCCTGTGGCTTTGCTTGGAAATTTCGTTCCGGCAAAATATGCAATATTTGTTTATATATCAATGTCCAGATGCACAGAGAACTCCGCTGCATGATCCCCACTCCACTCCAGTGACTGACATATTTACGAGGCAGGAGAGTCACTGCACTACACTACAAAATGTAAAAGCATGTTTTTCACAGTATACTGGCTACTCTAAGAAGAAAGCAGGTGAGAAGGAAGCATGCCGTGAGTCCATTTTGCTCTAGGTTTAATTCTTTTTTTAATTTTGCACTTCACTAGAAGCTGAAACCACACTAGAGCAGCCTTGAAGCTGTTGTAGGTGACTGGAGAGGCCATGCTGGCCTCATGGATGTGGCAGCGGCAGGTGACTTGAATCTGCCAAGCTAACTAGCAGGCTTTGACTAGTCTCTTTCTAAGGTGCTATGTGTGCTTTATAATATTAGTAATAATAAATAGGTACTGTTCTTCATCATTCAGTGGAAATGATTGTTTCCTTTGTCCCTTTGCTCCCTCCTGAAATCTTGTACGGTTTGAGGTATTTCTTGTTCAGAATGTGTTGTTCTAGCTCCATGGGAGGAGGTCAAAACCTCCTAACTAAACATAGTTTTAAACAATAAAAAGCTCCAGGTGGCTTAGGACATTCCTACATAACAGTCATGTCTTCCCTGTACCATATTGTGTAGGTGTGGTGGAGGAGGGGTGTTCAATGCAAAGATTTGCTAGTACTCGTGAAGCTGAATATGTTGACTTTGAATAAGTGCTGTAAATCATCTGTCTGGGGAATGGATTTGTGTGGGAAGTGAAGAGGGTTGGGTTGGTTTTTTTACTTTCAGAAATTGGACGGCAATTATTTTATTATGGGGTTTCAATTTTGTGGAATGGCTTGTTTTTCTGTGGAGCAAAGTTGTCGTCTGTTGCTATTTTTCTCTTAATTAGAGAGGCATTTTTCATTGTCTGTCAAGGTCCCCTAGAACCTGGGATAGCTGGTCTGTCTTATGTGCATGTGATGAAATCGAAACAAGTGAGTAGAAGGCAAGTCTGTCACAAGTGGTAGGAAGTAGAATGAAGGCTAAGGATGAGAATAATTAGCATGCTTGGACTGCAGGGAAGAAGGAACTCTCTGTCAGGTACGGTGGCTATACCCTGCTCCTTTGCACTCCTGTGTACTGTGTTTCTCATGCAGTTCAATTACACTTGTAATTATACCGAATAATAGCCATTAATTCCATATCTGTGTAGTGAAAGTTTTCTGGTTCCTTTAAGTATGGTCAAGATCCCCAGTTTTTTATTAAAATGTACTACTCACTAAGCTATTTGTGATTTGAGAAAAAGAAAGAGAAATGAAGTTTGACATGCTTTCCCCTTTCCCTGCATACACACAGCTCCTTCTTACGGGGTAGATCTACAACAGGGAAGCTTTACCAAAGCTCACGCACAAAATACAAAGCAATATCGCTGCAGAAGTTTGTGTTAATATTGCATGGTGGTGTTGCCAATTACAAGTGGAAGAAGATGACCAGAATCAGGATAGCTTTGAGGCAAATAATTATGATTGTATGGGTGGTCTACATGCACGTACTGGCGTGTGCACGGGGGAGAGGGCACACTGGTAGAAAACATTTAATTGCACAATAGCTGTCGGATCATCTGTAATTGAACCAACTGTGCTTGCATAACAAAATCTCAGTGTTCTCAAATTGAAATCACTTAAGTAAAATGATTTTGTGGTGTTTAAAAAGCAACAGAAAAAAATTCACTAAAGACCATTAAGCGGCCTCAAGCCCCACGTTTCAGTGTTCATTTGTACCGATTATGGTGTGACAGCTCTTGAGTTTCCAATGATAACAGCCATCTGACTTGATCTGAGTTCAATGGATTTTCACTAAAATAGAATCATCGCCTTTGTGATGGATAGAAAAAGTAAAGCAATACATCCTGATAAATGCTCTGGCTTTTTTTCCCCTTCCCTTACTGTGACCTTGTACAATCTATAAGTGAGCAAAGCTGAGCCCTGGCCACTGCTGCAACGCATCAGGACTTTGAAATTTAAGTAGCTCTGAAACCCATCAATGGGGTGAAGGGAGAATGGCCTGAGAAAGCGATGGATCATGCTTAGAGGGCTCACAGGGAAACAGGGTAAGCTGAAGGTCAATACGCAGACATGTCCTGAAGGAACAGCTCAGACACTCATTCACATTCACATCTCAAAGCCACTGCTGCTGTAGCACTGTGAGGAGAGATCAGTAGGAGAGTAAAATAAAACAAGAATTTCAGAGCATATAATTTCTTCACAGAAGCAAATGGCACAAGGGTACAGTGTAAAATAGCTATAACCTCTAGTGTTGGTACAGTGCCCTAATCATCCCATCCGGGTAGCGCATAACACCACGGAAACACATTCTTCCCATTACACTCCACTTGTTTTCAAAGTTTTTCAGTCCTGGTAATTGTGAAGAGCATTTAACATTTTTAATATGTCATTGATCATTTGTAACACATTATTCAGCATGACATGAAAGTGAGCTAAACTAGGAGGGATGCAGTCTGAATCCATACGCGTGCAGACAAGTAATTAAAGGCCTTTACGCTTTGTGCTTTGTATGCCTGCGTGGATATGAATGTGTACAAAACTTTTACACAAGTTTATGTTCAAATTCTGATTTCTTTGGGGTTTTGTTCCGGAAGAGGTTTGGTGCCAGGTACAGACTGGCCTGGCTGTAGAGAGCTTAAAGAATAAGGGGAGAAAAAGGAAGAAAAAACTAAAATAAAATTAGTACACAAATTTGAACCCACAGTTACCATGCCTAAAGCAGAAATTGCCGAACAAGTCAAGAGGCTTATTAGCATTTTATGTAAATCAGTTATTACTGTTCTCCACTTCCTTAATTATCCATGTTATTTCAATACAACCCTTTCTTTGATGTCCCAATTCTATATTTAAATAGTGCAAGATTTCTATCATATCCTCCCGCTGAGGTTTGTTCCATGCAAAAAACATGCCAAGAGCAGCTATTTTAGAGACTACTGGGAAATGTTTAATTGGTTAATCCCATTTGAGTTATAAGGGAGTATTGCCACGCACAGAAAACAGAAACATGTAAAGTACTGGCTAGGAGAAGTTTACGAAAACCTGCAAGACTTCCCCTGAAATTTAGCCCTGAAGATGTTTTGTTTCCTAGGTACCCAGTGGGAAATGATTCAAAGGGAAATCCTTCAAACTTCTTTGAAATACACTAAATGATTGATTCATAGTAGAAATATTTTTGAATTAAAATGCAAAGTCATTTTTTTTGTTGTTCTTGCAGTGCAGAAGGGGTATCTCTTTATATTTGACCTAGCACTACAGTGGCAAAAGAACAGCGTATTTCAGCCAAAAAAAGCGCCCACCAGACTTTAACAAGTTTTTAATTGTTACCTACTATTGCAAGCAAATGAGCGCTTCTCAGACTTCCATGTTGTAAAGCGATCAACATCACCTGTGTGAGTATTAATTCCAATGGCGAAATGGACATTCTGTGTCACCCATTAGGATCAGTTCTGCACAAGGGGATGCTTTAAAAAATTTAACGTTTCTGTACAGCTTCCAATTTCCAACTTTGGACTGGAAAGACTTCAGAGCAAAGTATTGGCAAATATTCCTTTCCCTATTTCAAACACTTGGTAGTATTTAACCTTTTTAAAAACTTTGGTGGAAAGAGTGTAAGAGTTTTAGCACAAGCAATGAAGGAAAAAGCATGTGTACTTACTTAATTTGGCTACAAAAACAAGAAGTGGAATACTACAGCATGTTCAGTTATAGGAGTTCATCTTCATAGATTTTAATGGAAAGAAGTAAAATTATAGACTTTTTTTTCCTTTTTGCTTTAATTCATTTTAAGGGATAGCATCAATTTCCACATTTACTGAAAATGCATCAGATTGTTTAGTGGCTGATAGAAGTACAGGTAAAGGAAATTTTTTTAACATGTGAAGCTTGGGAAATAAGAGAGGAATGAGTTGATTAAAAAAGAAATCAACTCTTGTGTTCTTCTATAAATAACATGGTTCTTTCTGTACTGATTCCCAAACTAAGGTTTGGATTGTCCAGTTGAGGAGGTTTGGTGACAAGCTTTTCCGTATTCACAATTCTTGTAAACAGATGTCTCCCTCTTACAGAAATAGGTTAACTTATTAAAAAATCTATGCTAGAACTGTGGATTGCTGAGTTTCCATCACTGGGAAGTACATTGTTCCAACTCTGAAATTATACAGTCTAAAATCATCATCATGTATTTTCATCAGGATGAAATATCGGGAGCTCTGCTTAGTGCAAGGTTTTATTAATGATGTGCTGTCAGAAGCTGGATGCTCTGCATATTTGCATATTAAACAGCTGAGTGAAGAAACATTCCTTTTATTGCTGCAGGGAATAAATCAGTTTAAAGCAAGTTCTCATCATTTATACTCCTTTCAGCTAAGTCTTCTTTTATTGAAATAAATTGTTGAAGTGCTTTGCTCATTCTTTGAATACTGATGAAATTTACCTTGATAGGGCCTCAGGAAAAATAACATTTTCTTAAAGATGCAGTGTTGTTCTTTATCTAAATACAGCCTAACTTTTAGAAATTGTCTGTAAGAAAATCTGTGCATCTCCTGCCACACAAAATCTTCTTTTAGTTATAGACTTTCTATAGGTATTTCAAGATGTTTGTGTAATTTTTGTAGTGCTCTCCACCCCAAAATCTTCTGCACAGGTACTTTACACAATATATAAAAGTTACGTTGTTTTTATTTGATATATATTCATTAGTTGCTGTTTGGTGAAGGGGGCCTTACTGTTGCCTTACGTCTGTGCATTGCAGATGAACATCACCTTCTCTTGTCTGTATGCTGTCTGTTGGTGGCAGCCTGAGTTTAGAAGTGTGATGTCTGGAAGAACTAGAACAAAGTCAGTAACAAAGAAAAAGTTTGTACTTTATTTCCTGTTCTTTCATCATGCTTGAAATGAAGCATGCAAACATGTCATGAGACCCTGGTTTTCCTAAATGTACGTAAACAAATCATTTTGAAACCATAGTTGGTTAAAAGATGATAAAGAAAAGTTTTATAGTCTGTCATTTTTCTGGGCATGAACCAGAAGAGAGCAATAGAAGGAAAGTAATTTAAAATTAAGTAAACATATTGTAGGAAGTCAGACGGAGTTTGGACATTTTATTGAATGCTACTGTATTACATTGGCTAGCACTGAAATGGTGTCTGTCTGTCACAATAAGCAGCAAAATAGTCAAAGAAATTATCAAAGGAAAAAATATATTGTTTGTATTCCTATATTTTATTTTAAAAGGTTACAGCAGCAAGCCATTATATGCCTTTCTTATGTCATATAAAGTATTTTAAAATATAAATCATTTGTGACAGGAGCTTCTTGGTTTTAAGTGGAAAATGTGCATTTAATAACATGAAAATAATGTCAAAACATCCTCTCCTAGATGGTTGCCAAGTGAACTGTTGCTTTTTATTTATGTTTTATTTTTGGAGGTTGGGCTTTGCAGGAATATTTTCAGATACTTAAGAAAAATAGTGATACATTGCAGCTGTAGTTTATTTTAATTGGACAGCACTAAGTGAGCTGACTTTATGATAAACAGTGCAGCCAGCGGCTAGTGACTGCACTTCCACTTTAAAGATTATACAGAAAATAAAATCCTTCAAGCTAAAGTCATAAAGAACCAAGCAGGAGTTACTTTTGGAACACATGTCCGTGTTTGTCTCGTTGTGTGTTATTAGGGATACCTGATCCTAAAAGCATAATATCCTATAAAGCACATTTCGCCTTACCACCTAACCCATCCAACTATCAAAATCTTTTTATTAATGAGATTTGGGTTTATTTTAATTATTTAGATTGTCATTATGAATTAATAGTTATAATATTTTATGTATAGTGTCAGAGAATTCTCAAGTACAGTGTATGATTCTGCAACTGGAAATCCTGATAATACTTCTTACCTCTTCAGAGATTTATCTACTAATGTTCTGAGGTGTTATCCCTGTAAAAGGCTGTCATACCTTTGATTTCTTTATTACTATTCAAAAATATAAGAGAGAGCTTTACTTAAAGTGCTTTTTTTGAAGCTATATGTGATTTTTTTTTTTCTGTGATTGAATAGTAAATCTGACATAAATTCACTTGCTGACATTTGGATGTTTATAAGGATGATTTGGTTTAGCGGTTAGACCTATTGTATTTCACAGGGGTGTTGTCAGGCTTAATTAATTATGCTGCAGCAATATGCAGTGCAGATTTTTGTGCCAGTATCTTCACAACGCTTCGCAGGGAACTTACAGTATAGGACAGCTATTACCAGACTGGCTGATTTTGCCTCTGTCACACTGTACACATCTTTAACCAGTACCTGATCTTCTCTGTTTGCGAGAGGATATCTATCTTTTTGTAGCTGAGAGGAAGGGGAACTGAACAACTACTGTTGACTGTAAAAAAACACTGCAGGAAAAATCCCATCCTAGTTTGCCTACCATCTGCTGCTCTTGCTTTTAAGAATGTTTCAGATGGAAAATACGTGACGACTGGTCCTATTTTCTAGTTTCTTCTTGTTGTCGTAGGCATCATAGGTGGAAACGTCATACTAGAGCATTTTGCCTAACCGCCCCTTGTGAGGTTAAGATAACTTCCTAGAGTATATTGTTACATATTTTTTGTTTGTTTGTTCCTGGAGAAGTTATAAATGACTCATGCTCTGGGGCATTCACTACCACCATAGGGAAACTGTTCGACAGTGTAAGAGGCTTCCGTGCTTGAATTTCTTTCCAGATCTTCAGCCTGAGGCAGGATGTAAAATATAGGAAAAGAGAGAGTTGAGCTCCTTTATTGATGAGTCCACACTGAGATGTTTTTGTAGTATTGAACCACAAACTATAAATCATCTGTTTGTGGATGAGTTAAATATAGGGAAAACACTGCATCACGTATTCATAATTCCCAAAGAGTAAAGAAAGATGAAAAATAACCGGGTGCAAACTCTTAAAAATGTGTTTAAATCGACATCTTAAAAATGGTCTTATTTTTGTGAGACAGGAAAAATACCTGGTTTTAGAAAGTATTGCTAGAAAGATTATTAAAAATTACTTTCAGAATCAGGTTGCTTTATAGGGAATGTATTTATTTCTTCTCCTAGCCACCAGGAGAGTTTCTGTAATCTTCTCTCCTTGGAATCTTCTTCAGGAATAACAGGAATGTTTGGGATCAAGTGCACCAAATGAATCAATCATATGTCTTAAATATTCTGGCCTTTGCTGTTTGGTCCTCTTTGTTGCTTTTTTATGAGCTATCAGGTTGTTTCAAGAATTTTTGTGCACTGAGGATAGATGGCGTCTTTGTGCCAGCCGTATACTGCCCTGTCACAGTTCCAGGCGTACAGCTTCAGGGCTCGGAGGAATGGCAAACTAATCCATCCTGCTAAAAGGTTTAGTTATAGCTGTGTGAAAATTCAGCCCCGTAATTCTTCTCTACTTGCTGTTTTTAACCTAGTCTAGTTTGCCTATCCTTCTAAATGACTTTGAGAAGAAAAAATGGTCTTAGCATTGTAGATCTAGTAACTAGAGTGAGTTGCTTTGCTGCTGAGAACTCTATCGGAAAGGGTGTAGGAGGGGTGGAATTTTGGCTGCAAAAAAATGGTATGTGTTGAGAAGCCCTGCCTATCTGACTTGTAGTTTTTAAATGGTGCTTTTTGGTCAGGGTTTATGCCAAGATGCTTTTACATACTAGCTTTGGTGAGTTGTTTCTGTGGTTTTAGATTGCACATGGAACATATGTCATGCCTGCTGGTATGATGAAGACAACAGTTGAATTTTTTCATGTATCTTTGCTCTGCGATAATACTTGAAACAACTTGGAATCTTGAAAAGGCGTGCCACAAGGACCTAACCAGGAGAATTCTGGAACGCTTCACTGCATAGGTTTCGTTTGTTCTAATCGATGCATAATATTCTTGAACTAAAAATAAGCAAAAAGCCGCCTCTAAATCTGCTGTCAAAACCTGGTGTCTTTGTTTCCCACCTGGGTGCGTGCATATAGGGCTCTGGGGGCCTGTGCCCACAGAGAGCTTGTGCTAATCCATGTTGCTGCCTGCCATATACTACAGACACAGGTACTGTAGTGGGGCTTGGGCATCTGAAATAGTGAACATGAGCGGTGGGAGTCTTTGCTTGCAGGAGCTGGAGGACTGCTCTCTGCGTATGTTTTTGTTGTGCTGAACAATGAAACCTGATCTTGACTGAGCTCTCGGAGTGCTAATGCAATAGCAAAGAATACTCTCCCCACCACACATAACAAACCCAAAATAATATGAGAAAGATCGGCTGCAGGTTTTCAATGCAGAAACATCAGTCTGATGCTGGTACGCAAACTAGCACTCTAGAAATCACTAGTGGCCTCTAAATCTCTATAGTACCCTTGTTAGTAGATGCCTGGGGATTTGTTGTTATTTTAAGATTTTTCGATTTCAGCACTATAAAATAGGGCACAATTTAACTGAAGGTGAAAATAACTATTATATATATTTTATTAATATCTACTTTGTTCTTCAGTTGTTTATTCTGTGTGTAAGATCTCTTTTCCAAAAGGATATGTTTTACTTTGGCTTCCCTTGAAGAAGCGCAACCACGTATTGATTCTATACGAGAAAAGAGAAGTTGTGACTGCCATGAGTTACTTGTAACGTAAGTGTATATATCTCAATTTACCTTATGGTTCCCTGGTCGATACATCATTTAAACTGACTGTTTTTATTTTCCTCGTTGGCCTTTGATTTCTTATTTAAGTTCTTGAAGGCAGCAATTGAAATTTCTAACTACAAAACAAGTGGACAATGAAGGAGACTTCCATCAAAAACTACCTAAAACTAACTAAGGTTCTTAATTTTTGCAAATATTTCATTATATGAATTATTATAATTATTATTTTGCCAAAGATTTAAGCAGAATCACTTATACTATAATTTTATTTAATTTATAAAGAGTCACCATGTTTCTCTGGTAAGTTGTACCAGAGAAACAGATACCTACCTATCGGTTATGTTAGGTGTTAATTTCAGCTTGATTTTTTGTTAGTTTAGACTTGTTGTGGCAATATCCAGGGGAAACAGGGAAGGAGAGAATTCGTTGGATACATGAAGAAATTGGGGGGTACTGGGAAGGGTAGAGATAACAGAAAATGGTTGAGTGTGAGGGATAGGAAAGAGCATGAGTAGCAGAGGATGATAGCTAAGGAAACACGAAACATTGAGACAAATCGCCAGTTAGCAGAGAATGCAGTTCTCAGATGTAAAAGAGCAAAATCGGATATAGTTTTAAAGTCAAGGGAGCTTGCAGAGCAATTTATAATCCTCTCCTTCACTTCTGCTGAGAAAAATTCAGCATAGCTTTCTTTTTACTTCTTTCAGTATGGTTTGGAAAGACACACAGTGAGGAAGGCCAAACTACTACTAGTACTAAACTACTGTCCAATACCAGACCAATTGTCATCTTGCCCGTGGAAAGACACACAAAAAAGGAGACTATTCTTTTTTTTCATGTGTTGTAGAACTGGACTAATGCCATAAAGACAACTAAAAAGTACTAGTTGGGGTGAATGTACAGCTACCACATTCATGATATTTTCACAGAAACTGTGTTTTTGTTCAACATTATCAGTGCTTGGCTGAGGAAATGCAAAGAGTCTTTAGTCTGCACAGCTGAAATACATGTATTTATAAAATTTATTAGATTTTTTCAGAGAAAAAAAAGGTTCTGCATTTCATCTGGGTTTCTGTTTTGTTGCTGTGCTCAGAAATTGCAAGAGAGGGATCAGATTGGAAATCTGAGCTACTGTACCCTTCAACTCTTAAATATGTTAAAGGGCTTGTTCAGCTGAGGTATTATGAAAATTTAATGTAGATGGACTTAAATGAACGGGTATTCAGAGGTAGGTACATTTTTATGGTTTTGGGGTGCTCTGTTCGTAGTTATATTTTTGTTTCTACATTTTCTTAGGAAGTTTATATTTGACCTTTATGAGGTTGGATGATGGGAGAGAATCCAATAAATGCCTTCTGAATGGGTAACTGTTATCTGTGGATCAACACTCCTGGTTTATTTGGTCTTTGTGGGTGACAGAGAAAAGTGATTTAGAACTGTATGACAGTACTATGTCTTGATTATGATATAGCATGCTAAATATGATAATTAAGTCTCTCTTCCTTCTATTTTGTCAATATAATTCTTAAATGAGAGCAAAATTTTTGTTTAAAAAAAGAAAAGCCTGTAATACAATCCCAGGCCAGCTATGGCTCAGAGCACTGGGGTGAAGAATAGAGGGAATATCCAACTGAATCCTTTAAAAACCGTGGTCTTAAAATACACAGAGGATTCACTCAAGTGAAGTCATATGCATTGCAGAAATAACGATCTATTTGATATTACTGTAAAACTTCTTATTGACTTCCTTCACTTGTTCACTCTTGTCTGTGTCATACCTTGAAGAAGAGTCTCCTTTTGTTCTACATATTTGGGACCAGGTATCCCCAGTTTTATCAGAGCTACAGATCTTCTGTATCCTTAAAGCATACGTTACAGATCTTTTACTGCTTGCAGATACAGTATGCACTGAATATTATCTTATTTGGGAAATACACCTTTGAAGATACTACTCTGATATTGAATTAGCTGAGTTTGATTCAGCTAATTTGAGTGTGGAGAAATATGGGGAAAATTAACCTAACAAAATTACTCAGGCTTGGCTTTGTAATTTAGTGTAGCTTTATTTTTTGAACTTGTGTATATCTAGGTATTAGTAAAAACATGATGTTGTGAAAATGATAAAAATAGCATCTGGAACAAAGATACTTCAAAATCGTGACAGCTTCTTTCTTGGAGTCGCTTTTCTGAAACTGCTGTAAGACCCACTGAACCCTGTTTCCTCACTAAAAGTTTTTGTTTGTTTCTTAGGGTAATACCAAAGTTTGAGCAGCTGGAAAAAAGGTTCAGAGCAGACCCAGGTTAAGCACACTCAAACCCCTGGCATTACCGGTTTATTTACAAGGGGGTTTTTTAATTGAAAATATACAAACTAGCAAACTTCGTGGCTTCAATCCATTTACTTAGCTGGTAAGACTTTAAGTCTAAGCAAACATGAAACTAAACCTATATGGGAGAGTCCATCTGTCTTCAAGGTGTGTTTTGCCCTGTGCTTGGTCAGAGTAACAAACTCCTCTTGATGCCAGGGTGCAGTGCAGCCCTCAGTAAGAGCCACAAAGAGGATCTGATGGCTCAATCTCAGCCCAGGGACTTGCTTCCAGTTCAGATCGATTCCACTGAAAAATTCTCTCTGCCATGCCTTTATCCAGAAGAGAGAGAGAGAGAGAGAGAGTGTGTGTGTGTGTGTGTGTGTGTATTCTGGATATATATACACTTCTATATGTACACAGAAGCAGTGTACATAGCATGTATATATACACTTCCATATACTATATATACACTTACATATTTCTATATACTATATATGTACACTTCTATTTATATACTTCTATGTACTATGTATATACTATATATACACACACACACACTCACATACTATAAATAATGTGTTTGGCAGGGCTTGTCCACATGATGCAGCATATGACTACATGTTCATTTTGTCACGTTGCTCAGACTCTGAAGTGATGTACTTGATACTCCTCAGGTCTAGGAGAGTGAGGCAGTTACTACTTAGCAAACCCAGTCGCTTTACCTGTAGGCAACAATTCACTCTACTTCAAGCAAGTTTTTATTCCACACTATTCTCGTGTCTTATTCTGTTCTTACGTAATTATACTGTTAGGCAAGTTGTGCTTATTTGTCGGTAATAGTTACAGGAGATGTTCTATCATGGAATTATTATGTAAGTACAACTAATGGAGTTGGTTTTTAGGCTCTGGATAGGTGCATAGCTACTCAATAATTGTATAGTTTCTGGTATCATAAGCAATGTAATACAGTACAGTGTATACTTCATTAAGCAATATCTGATTTTCAGGCCAAACCTTAGTGTAGAAGTTTAAAGTTGGTTCTTGGACTTAGCTGGCTACCAATGCAAGAGACAGAAAAAGAGCCAATGTTTTCTGATTGAGTCTCCCTTCATAACATATATTAATGTTAAAATATGTTTGGAAAGGAAGAAAACTCCTGTCTTTAATTTATTGCTCTGGAGCATCCTGAAAGTGAACTCAGAGGAACAATTACTTCCTGGACCTTTCTCTTTAGAAAGCAGAAAAATCCCCTAAACCTCCCTTTACCCTGCTCTCCTTCAAGAGCCCCCTTTCCCTTCAAATTAGCAGTTAAACCACAAAGCTGATCAGTAAAACTTATTTTATTGTGCTTTAGAAGGAGCAGAAGTTATTAACCGATTATACCTATATCAGTTTTTATAAATATGGAAATGTAGATGGTGGTATAACTACTGTATAGTTACTCTTTTATGAGACTGAATGGTATTTAAGCAGATCATTTTCTCACTAGACTCAGCTTTCTTTGAGTATCAGTTCATTCTTTCAGACGTAAGAACTTCAAGAAACCATAAAATCTGTGTAAATTAATAAAACTGTGAACCTGATGCAAGTATATAATGCTTCTATAAAAGTTTTATAGTAAATTGGTTAGACTGTTATTGAATCCACTCAGCACAGATGCTGATGGAAGACTTCCTTTTGTTGCTAATATATTTGACAACCCAAAGTGTATTTATGAGGAAAGAACTCAAACAATGTAACTCTCATATTCTGGTTTTGGTGGTAAATATTAATTGCAGTATATTAGTGAAAACACAGGACTGTAAGTTCGGTGGCTTTTTTTTTTCTTTTCTTCAATGAACCACTAAAACAGCTTTCCTAAAATGACATGCTCTTTGAAAGGCAAACATCAGTGTGGCGGCCTACCATGCAGACTTTGCCCATGGTGGGAGGTCTACACCAAGCAGGACTTGTTTCCCCAGAAGCTACACAGGGTGATAATGGGTTGAACAAATGCCTTTCAGATTTGGATTAAGCAGCTGACCGAAACAGGCATTTTAAATTATCAGAAGGTTACAAATTTAGCTTTGAGACACTCAGATGCAATGGTAGTCGATGCCTGTAGTCTCCTTTCTGGTGATCTGATCTTCCTCTTCGCAGTAGCAGAAGCTGCTGTTACTGGATACCCACATGAATATGCTGAGAGTGCATTATTTTAGGAAGAAAACACTGTTTGCAACAAAGAGGTTGTAGTCTTGATTTAAATGAAAAAGAAATCTATTGAGCTTAACTGCAGTCTGTATTTCCATAATAATAGAGAAAACATGCAGTATTATAAAAGTTAAATATTTTAAAGTCTTCGATGTGTGTTCTCCAATGTGTCATATTGAACATGGTATTCTTTACAGAGTCAATGGAAAGGAAAAAAAGTCTAATAGTTGATGGGTCAGTAATTGAAGAAGAAGAGAGGAATACATCGCCATTTCTTTATGTAGGGGTGAGAGCATTTTTTTTTCCCCATTCCACTCACCTTTTCTTAGAAAGGAAGAAGAAGATAAAGGAAGTGATTCTTCATGTCACGTCCAACAAGTCCATGGAGTTGTATGTCAAAAGTAGTCACGGAAGATCACTCAAAAAATGATGATGACCATTTAATATGATTATTAAATAAATAAAAGAAAGAAAAAAGGTTTTAAAGCACCCTTGCATATATCAAACTATAGCTCAAGTCTGAATTAAAGAGAAGCTTCTCTTTTAGCAATATATTCCATAAACACTGCTTACATGTTCCTTTGATCACTGCCACAATGTTGACCAGTGCTTTGCACTGGATGGCAAATCTTGGACCTTTGGGCTGAGGATGTCTTTCTGGAACCACTTTCAGTCAAAGAAATTATTTGTTTGTGTGTCACAGATACCATGGGATTTTTTTATTATTATTTTCAGAGATTTGGTATGCTAATCACATACCTCAATTCCTTTGTAATTTCATTTTTTAGTAGTTTGGAAATATTAGAGTCCCTTACTGACACAGCATCCATAATAAGATTGTTCTCAAGTACCTCCCTTTACCTTTGTGTATCTTCTGTGTCATTTTCCTAGAGCCGTCTAATGCCTTGTTTTACAGTTTTTACTGTGTGAGTAAAACAGTTTGCCTAGATTCTATTTTTAACTTTGCTATTATATTCCTCTTTCTCCATTCTGTCATCCACTTTCCCCAGTTGTGTCTGCTTCACCCAACATTTTCCCAGCCTTTCTCCCACCAGTGAACAATGTTTTTGACCTGAATGCTTATTTCTTTAGCAAGTACTTTCTTTACTGCAGTATCTTACAGATCAAGTACCTGTGAATTTTTGTGTATCTTATTTAATGGCAAATTTAGCGTTTGTTTTTCAGAGATGCTGTTTTTCAAAGGCTAACGTGTTAAGTTTTGACATAAAACTCAGAAAATGAAAAGCCACAGAAATACTTGAAATTAAGAACAACTGAACAAAAGCTGTATTTTTCATGAAAAGGGGGCAAAAGGACTGGTTTTAATAACTGTTTCTTAAAAATGCTCTCCAATTGCTGCTTCAGATAACTTACTTTTTTTTTCTGTCTTACTCTTCATGTGACTTGTGCTTTGGAAGAAAGCAAGAAATCAGAGTGTGGTCTTACCAACCTAATATACCCTGTGCATGTGAGATAAGTCCGCATGAGGTTCAAAAAAGGTATAAAAATTTTAATAGAAATAAATATCTACTTTCTAGGCACATAATTGGCGCACATTATATTTGCTATGATAGCTTGCACTAAGAGACTACTTTAAGAAAAGTAAAAAACCCCAACACTTTGTGTTGGATATGCTTGAAGATAAATAGAGCTGTTGAAAAAGACACTTATACACTTAGACATTTAAGTGCAAGAAGCCACACTTGAGCTTTTAGCATACATGTATGTCTAAACTGTGAAAATGTGAAAGCAAAGGTTATGATTCATAGGGCAACCATTTTTTTCATACCAATTTTTTATTAGAATATGAAGTACGGGAGCTTATTCTAGGTATTCCCCTTGAACTTGATTTAAACCACTGGTAGCTCTCTAACACTAGGAGCTGTGGTATTTTGCCATGCATCATACCCCTCTACTTGTTATTCCTAAATTGCTTGCTTATACCTTGTGATGGGTCCTTCAGTTTCTCATAAATTAATAAGGCATCTGTGAATATTTGCAAGCAGGTTTTAGAGCTCTGAATCTGTTCCAATACAGTGACTGTAAAAAAAAAAAAAAAAAAAAAAAAAAAAAAAAAGTGGGAGAGCAGATAAAGCAAGATTTCTTTTCCTTAGAATGCTCTTCCAGTATGAAGCAAAATATTATTAATCTAGACTGCCTGCTACTTTCATTTACCATGTAGCTGCTCATGGGATTACAGGCACAAAGGTTTCATAAATTTCAAATGAAATATGAACATTTGTTGTCAAAATACTGTTAAGCTATAAAAGCTCTGCTAGTAGTCATCCTACTCTTTTATTGTAACATTTATATCCATGGGTGTTAGTGTGTTCATGGGTCTGAAGGGGAATTTTTTTTCCCCTCTTTATTTTTTTTACATGATTTTCGTCCAGGTGACAGATAACAAGGCAGGGGATTGGAAAAGACGTACTTCTCCTTATTTTTCAGACTATGGCAGATTCTTTCTGTAATTATATGGCATTGCAAAGACCTTACCTAAGTAAGCTTAGCACCTTAGATGCCATTTAGCATCTAGATGCTTGGAGGGGCAGGCTTAACCATTTTCTTCAAAAGGAAAGTGTAGCAATGTGGCTGTCCTGTCTGCTTCCTTTCTTTCTTTGTGTGGTATTCAGCCTAGTGGTGCTATTCGACATAGCACTTGTCATACAGGAGTGGGAGAAATAAAAGATAGAAAGATAGGGGACAGTTGTGTCTCTCTGCTGCTTAATGTATGTGTGTTTAGAGTCATATAGCTGTGGCACTAAAGCTTTTACCTATGCGAGCAAAACCTGTCCAACTTAATAGTCAATAGGATTCTTTATGGGAATAATACTGTGCATAAATTGTGGTGTTCAACTCTACCTGAAATTACAGGGAGCTCTTTCAGCGCACACATACTTACAGAAATGTTAAATGAGTCTGTTCAGAAATCCAAATACAGAAGTGTCTGCTTTTAGATATCCAAATTAGAAATTTTTGTTCATAATGTAGCATTAAAAATAGGCTAAAGGATTTAGAGTCTACTTTAATAACACATGCCACTTACAATACTATAATCAATACAGTTTGCTTGGAATTTCTATTAGAAGATATGTATAGGGTGCTAAAATAGTAATTCATTCTTTGTCCAAGGTATGAGGAGGGTTTCTATACTGTGAAAAACGATTATGACATGTTAAAACTGTGTAATAGTAAGCAGACACTTTTCAGTGCTGATGGGTGAATTCTGGAAATGCTCTATTTATTTTCCCTCTATTGACTAGTTGCATTCAGGCAAGACTGCCAGTGCATTGACTTGGAAAACAACTGAGACTGAACAATTTCAAACCATTGACATTATACTGCTTCATTTGTGAACTGCATTGCTTCTGCATGCACCAGTTACTTTTTTATGGAGTGCTTGCATGTTTAGGAAGCTTTCAAAAAAGGAGAGATGTAAGCTAGCTTAGAAAGAAAGCTGTCCATTTTATCAATTTTATGTTCATAAGACCACCGAATAAAAAAGACCAGCAATTTAAAAAATAAAACCACGTAGCAATTCATAGGTCTGCTCTGCGTGCATTTTGATGCACTATTTTAAAAAAGGAAGAAAAGGAAAAGTTTATGGGTTTAAAATTTCTCCACATAGAATATTTTCAGCTCTTGAAACAATATAATTTCCAGCTGCTACCTTCAATGCAACTTTTACAAAGTGTTTAGTAGCACCAGCGTACAGAAAAATGAATGAGAAATTAATTTGCGTCTGAGATTTAATTTGTGTCTGTGACTGTCTGTCTCCATCACGCTGATCAAGCTTCTTTGTTACCAATTCACATCACTTCTTACTAGCATCATTTCTGCTATACCAGTGTTGGCTTTGTCTGGGAAAAGACTGTTATTGTGAGAAGGACCAGTTATTGTGAGGAGGACCAGTATTCCCTTCCATTGAGATCTGAAATAGGACTATTCACTGGTAACTCTGAATTTCCGTATAACAAGCAGAATGTCAGGGCTGTGTCCTGCACAAAAAAAGGAGCCAGGATATGAGCAGTCCTGGTTACAGCTGTGCTGGGAGCTTAATCCCTTGTGTGGCTGTGTATAGACTCATCAGGGGTTAGTCAAAGTGACCAGTCTCTAAATGACACTGCCTGATGTTTATTCATAATTATTCCCACATCTGATCTGTTAATTAAGCAAGAAAAAGGGAAAAAAATCCTCCTACTGAGGATATACCTCAGGGAACCTATGGCCTCCTAGATCTCTACTGAGGCCTACCCTTTCCTAGACTAAGTCGAGAGAAGCAAAGCAATCAAAACACTTGTAAAAAAGGACAGAAAAATACCGTTCCTTCTTTCTTCAGACAAAGACAAGGCAAAGTCATGCCAGCTTCCTGCTCCTACAGCAGCAGCAGCATTGATAAGAGCTGCTAAAAGCACACGTCTGTGTGCCCACACTGCGCCCACAGCATCCCCCGCTCCTGTCAGTGATTTGTTGTAGGTGTAGATGTTTGTAATTTAGGAAATAATTTTGCTTATCTTGTTTATGATGATGCATAGGAGCACTTCACACACTCCTAGCTGCATCACTTGTCTCCTGCTAAGCAGAATAAAATGCAGTGCTTGGTGGAGAAGAAGACTGGAATATGTCTTTTTGTAGCCCAGCAAACAATGCGATTCCTTATATACCTGAGGGAGTCTCCTACTGTGTAAAAACGATCTTTTCTATTCACCTTCTTGAGCGAAGACGTGTTTTTACTGTAACATCGGTTTTACACCCTAAGTACTTGATTGACTGTTTGCTTACTCTGTGTAGACATTTTGCATTCTGTTGTATGTAATGCATAATCCTAAAGCTTGTTTTTCATAAGAGAATGTGAACCATTAGGTTATCATCTACGCATTTTGAAAAATACCAGGGATCTTTAAATGACAGATTATGAACTTAGTTCCCAGTATAGCGGCTGAACTTGCTGCCTCTGCCCGGAAAAGAGAATACTGCCAACTTGATCAAAATGGAGGTTAGTGATATGATGACTGTGGTTCCAGCTGCACAGACTTTTCACTTTGTTATGAGGTACAGAAATATTTAAACTCTGTAATATAGAAACTCCAAAACGTGTTATCTTTTCATTAATTTACCTTGCTACCTATGAATGATTTTCCTATCTGCTGATGTCAGTTATTCTTTGCATAAGAAAGATGGAGCCTAAATATTTGTGTAGAGACTGATATTCCTCAGATTTGCTTTTCACTTCAATCGCAGGCTCTCCTTTCCTGCGGAAGGAAATGTGGGCACAGGAGCGTCATGGAAGCTGTGATGTGCTTCGCCAGGTCCCCAGCTCTGCAAAACCGGGGGCCCAGGACTTGCAGGGTCTGCTCTGGCCCAGACCTGTCCCACAGGGTGGGATACAGCCTCCATGTGCTTCAGATGCACATCACGCACCGACGTTCATTCATATTTTGTTGAAGACATTGGCTTTTTGCAGTCAAAAGTTGTGGGTTTCTGTCAGGAAGCTTTCATAAGCTTATCGACTGCATTTCATGGGCAGCGTTTGATACGTTGCCAATGATCGGATGTTGCATCTTGTTTCCGAATTGTTGACATAACCCACCTCAGGAGTAACTTGGATCTTCTTACCGGGAGAGCCACTGGAGAAGCCTACTGCATTCAGAGATCAAATTTTATTTAGCTTTTAGCACTAGATACTAAAATAACATAATAGTTTCATGTTTTTTCTGTAGGGATGGAAATGCATGAAACACAGACTTGATGTAAGTCGGTGCGGTTCTGCTACTGTTCGTGGGTTTGAATTTGCCTAGATGGGGTCTGTGTGTGAGACATTCTTGACCCTGAAGGGATTTTCCTGGTGAACAAGGCACAACTGGGTGTTCGGGCCTGTGCTTCTCCTACGTTAAGCCCCAAAGATGTAGTTTTTAAGAATTAACATTAGAGCGGGGCTTTTTCTTTTTAACATTTTATCGAGAAAAGGAAATGAAGAATCTCACTGCTGTCATTGAGAAAATACATTATCTCAGAAAAATGTGCTGTAGACTATAACTCTCACCATATGGCTCTTGCTTCATCGGTTTAAGAGAACGGTTTGTGAAATCCTGGGCTTGTTTTCTTCTTCCTGTTTTCTGAGGCTGCCCAGATATATTTCAGTGCTTCCAAATATTTATATTCTGATAGCCTCCCTTGTGAACTTCTCAAACACATTATAACGGCTTAAGAAACAAAGGCCATTAGAGAAAGAAAGGGCAGGCATGAACTGAAAGGCAAATAACATCTTAAAATATGTAGAGGTAGGCTGTAAATGTGATTGGTTCACCGGGACGCTCTTTTGAAATATGAAGATAAACTGCCCCTTTGACCTCTTACGAAGTTACGTAATTATTTGGGAAGGTTTATCTCTGTGTCATTTCACAGTTTTCTCCTGTTAGTGCCACTCTCTTACTTCACATTAGAAAAAAAGAGAAAAAAAAAAAAAGCAAGCAAGCAAGCAAGAAAAAGCCCTCTCTGGCTGGTTATCTGAATGTGGAATCCGCTGCTGAAAAGACCCTGGCCCTCCTGTTAACACAATACTTTTATCCGGTAATCACAGCCTGCGGGAGACAAAATAACAATTCATCTGGAAAACGAGATTAACTCATTTAAGTTAGGCAGTGATCACAGAGAGAAACACGTTGGTGTTATCTGTCTGAACGAAAGCATACAGATTGGAGGGCCATTCCGGTTCAGAGGGTCCATGTAGCAGGCCCAGCTTGTTGAAAGTAATTGGACCCTGTCAGAGTATGCCTTTGTGAGATATGGATATTACAATGGAATTCTATTAATCTCTGACAAATCCCCTCTCATCTGATAAAGGCTGTATACCTCTGCTCTTCATTACAACAACTCGCTCGTCACTTTTATGTGCGTACTGGTGGGTGCAGAGCCTCTGTGGCTGTGTCACAGGTGAAAGGCGGCGTTGCCCCTTTTTGGGGTCTTTTAATCTGTAGAGTGAAATGACTGCAGTGCTGCTGCTTATTGAGTTGGTCACATTTTTTATGATGCTTTTGTTTAGGTTATTTTCAGGGGCAAAAAGGACTTTTTTTTTTCTGCTTAGATATCCTAAATACTTTTGTTTTCTTGTGCCATCAGAGATATCATTGATAAACAGAGACTGAATTAACACATTTTTTACAGCCTCTGTTTTTGTTATCTAATCTGTTCTTTGATGCAGAAAGTTACGGAGATACTGAAACTCTTATAAATACATTTGTGTTTTAAATCTGTGTATATTCAAATCATAGGAAGAACAGAAAATACACTGGGAACAGCAGCATTTGGGGATGTTCTGGAGCACTCACCATTTTTTGTCAGTGCTTGTCGAGCCGCTAGCACACTGGGGCCCTGCTTCATGATTTAACCTCCTAAATTCTTCAGTAGTAGCAGCAACTATAATAAGACCTGGAGCAAAAACTATAGGTAAGATGTGGCAAGTTAGTGTGAGAATGACAGGAAAGAGGAGTTATGTTAGTCAGTGCTACTTTGTTTATGTCACTCTATTCCTGGGCAAAATTCTTAAACATTTTAGTTGTAATTGTTTCTGCTTCCTATTTTTTTTTGTTCTCATCCCAGCTTAATTTTGCCTTATTTCTCCCGAATGTCACAACAAATTATCTGGACTATCTGTATGCTGAACATTTATGCAATTCCAAAAGGCTTTCCCAGGGCAAGCCTGAGAAAGTCATGTAGAATGAAGGTAAAACAGAATGCCATTTCTTTTATTCAATAAAATAAATAAATACGGCATTTGGTCAAGAGGAACTGAAGAATCCAGGTATGTTTCTGCCTCCACGATGTCAGCTATCACTAAAGGAAAAGGCAGCTCATGGGTGGAGGTGCCTTAAGGGAACAATGGGGACCTGTGAATTCCAAGGGTCTTCCTCTGAGATACACTTTTGTCTAAAGGTTTTGCCTTTGTAACAGGAAAATATCAACAGTAAGGCCTCATTCCTGTTTGTAAATGCCTGTTGTCTGACTATGCTGAGCAAAAGATACTTTCTTCATAGAAATGGAGTCCTCTTCTTTCTGGTCCTGCCCTAAGAACGGCCACGCAGCCACAGTCCAGCTGTATATGCCTTGGGAAGAGTAATTTATAGTAATGTTGGTAGGAAAATTTTGACAATATTGTCTTAAAAAATCAAGCTAAATGTTAACTCAAGGTTGTTTTATTAGCAAGTTGGACTGCGTGTTTGCCACTAATACACACAGGTGAAATACACACAAGCATATACAAGAATGATTGAAAATAGTGAAAGTGCTTTTAGCATTTATGTCTCCTGTCATTAGATATATCATTTTACTCGGGGAAAAAATATTAATTTTTTAGATATAAACACAAAAAGATTTCTGGTGGGTTATATTTCCTGAAATGTTACGCAGTATTGCTTTTAATAAATGTTCAAAAATTCATAAGTCATTTTTCATGCTAAAAATATCCATCTGCTTTCACCAAAATATACAGTGCAGCAAAACCACACAGATTACTGATTCCTTTTCTGAAGCAGAGTGAGAAAGATTTAAAAAGTCAAATACATCCATCCCATATCATCTTAAAATATAACCTTTGCAATATACCTAAGTCTCCTTCATGGTATTGTACACACATTTAGCAATAGAGAGGAAGAGACAGTGGAAAAGCATTCAGATAAGTTAAATGGAGTTCAGCATTAATAGTTGAAATATCAGTTAGCAAGGGGTATAATAACATTTTAGTTTCTGGCTTATAATAATACCATCTTTCAAAATTCTACGCATTTGCTCACCCCAGGTGAGTAATTTTCTTTGATAACTGAGGAAATATCACCAGGTTGTTTTTTGGTTTAGGCTTTTCATTATTGTCAATCTTCGTGGCAAGTACACCTCAGTAGATCTTGCATCTAGGCCACTAAATTTTCCTGATGATTTGGGGTAATACTGAATCTGAAAGACTTTGAGTCATCATATGAACTCTGAATTAAGTATCAGAGGTGTTAAAGATACCCATGAAGTTTGGGGCATAAGCATAAAAGAAATAAAATGCTGGGTTCTACTTTTGCAATAAAGCTAATCAGGCTAAACACAAGGAAGCCAACAGAGCTCAAATTAATTATGTCGCGTAACAATTTTTTTCCAAAAATTTACGCTCACTGGTACAAAGGCAAAGGCTGAATTTTAACATAGTCCAAAGTGATGGCTATGCCATGTGAGCCTGCAGGATGGTGAGGCCTTTAAAGCCATTACACATCGGCTGAAAGGAAGAAATGGGTATCGTTTTCATCCAGTTGATTGCAAAATTGTGGAGAGAAGGCTGCGTGGGGCTGTACAGGGTTGCTGCGTGAACAAACAGACACAAGAGTCACACGATGGCACTCGGTCTGCCATACTCGTCTTGGTAACAAGAAACGGAAATTAAAAAAAAAGATGATCAAATTTTAAAACAAACACCTTTTTAAAATCTTGAGTTGGCTTTTATTAAAAGTCTTGGGAAACATTCTGTAAGTCCTTTTAAAGTTAAAAATGACTTAATAGAGTAATGTTAAAGTGTAACCCGTCAGCTTTTCACAGGTCTCAGTGCTTACAGAAACCTGGCACAGGTGGAACAGACTCCTATCTCAGTTAACAGGATCATTTTTAAAAAAAAATACTCAAATGTAAACCATTTTCAACATTTGCTTATTATTTCATTATTTCAATCTTTTGGGTACAGTATGTAATGTGTGGAAATTATATCTCTGGCTATCTTCTGTATTCTCAGCTAATGCCTAGTAAGACAGTCGTGTAACTCATTTAAGCGTACATGCTTCATAACTTGAAAGAGTGAACTACACTTTTTATTTTTCAGTCACACTACTTGCCTTATCTCTAACCTAAAAATACTATATGTTTTAGCTACACTTTCACTTCAAGTGCATTAATGGCAAGGAGATTATAAATGTTAATATAATAGCATTTTTTCTTGTGAAGACACAATGATATAAAACTGCCAGACTGCAAACATTTTTCACTTTAGAGAAGATCATTTGAAATACAGCTTTTATTTTGTCTCGACATATATTTATAGCAAAAATATGAACTATTCAATTTAGTTTGTCTTTTCTATGAATGCCCTGGATACTATTGGTTTTGGTACTTGTGTTTCCAATTTGTAAACAATTATGTCATTATGCAGATGTTGTTCCATGTGCCATATTCATTTGTGTGTCATAAATACACTTTGAGAGCGATAAATAGGGAGTATTATTGGTATTCTTCTTTATATTCTCACATACATGAACTTGCATGTGCAGACTGTCCAGCTCAAAGCTTCTCAGATTTCAGGCTAAGGGAGTTGTGCATTGCACTTACAGTTTACTTGGCCCCAAATTTATTTTTAATGTTTGATATGTTAATCTTTTTAGTTAGAATTAGTTTTGAAAGCCATATTCGTAGCTGATGTGAGGAAGATCACTATTTAGCTTAAAAAGTCTACCAGGATCAGTCTCTTTCATTGGTTACTACTTAAATTTCCCTGCTGTCCTCACAAACTGGTAAATTAAGGACCAAGTTTTGCTATAGGACAAATGTCTTCCTGGCTCTTACTCAAGTAATTGGTAGCCATGTGCAAATCCAAAGGGAGAGTTAACCTACAAGCATCAAATAAAATCAGATTTCCATATTCAGCCAGGAGGAAGCATGCAATGAATAAGCAAATTCAAAATAATTTTACTAAGGGCTCAGCCTTACAAGGAGATTGTTCCTTCACTACTACGGGATGAGAGTTTTAATAAACTGCGAATCTGTAAACCTATATGTAGGTTCCTTTCTGATAACGACTATATCCTCTTCTTGTGGTTAGCCTTTCTTTTCCTTCACATTTGCCCTATGATTAGCTCTTATTTTAGTTACCCAGAGTCAGGTACCTCAGTGTGCCACCTCATCCCCTTTATCAGCCATAGTCAGTGAGCATACCACAAGACAGTTTTATTTGTGCAAGGCCCTGATACAGCAGTCGAGTCAAATGTAGTCACAGAGAATCAAGTAGAAACATATGGATTACAGCTAGTTTTGTCAAAGTTGTTAAATTACCAGGAATTTATCCCAGAAATAAAACTGTGGGGCTGGCATTCCAATAACATGGTTTGTGTCAATTGTCATTTCCAGCCAGTGCATCATTAGAGGTGCCAGGCTTGCTAGAAAACCTGAAGATAAATACATTTGTAAGGCTGATGAAAACAGCATATACTGCAATTGTTTCATATATAACTTCTTTTAAAATCCATGTGATCTTTGTAAGCACAGTTTCCAACCTACAGTCCTTCATGGAGTATCCAGCATGATGGTTTGATACAGAACAGTTGTTCAAGTTTGACCATCATATATGATTGGATTATTTTAAGGGATGTTGGTAAGTTAAAAATACAATGTTGGAATCATATGAATTTTAGTTCAAAAGCTATGGGGAAATTGCATTGTTGTAGTATGTCAGCAAAGGGAGCTTTTAAATGTGGTAATGTGATTATTTGTATAATGTAATTCCATTGTAGTAGTTTTAATCTTTCACGTTACATAGTTATGTATTTGGTGGCAATATACATAGTTTAACAAATGTGATCAGTACCTTTCACGTTGCATAGTGATGTATTTGGTGGCAATACATGGTTTAACAATTATGATAAGTACCTATGAAAAACAGGAAAAAAAAAGTATGTATTAAGAGGCTATCTAAATATATTTGAAGCCAATTTTTTATCCTTTTTTGTTAGCAGTACATCAATCAAATATTTATTTACCAGGGGGCGGGGGGGGGGGGGGGGTGCGGATGGGATCCAGTGAAACAGTGTGTGTTCACCTTAGTTGTTCTTGATTTTCCTCATTTTAAGCACGTTTCCACTAAAGTGTTCTTCTTCAACCTATTCTCAATTCAATTTGAAGTGAAAGGTTTCTGAGTTTGGGTAATTTACATATAAAAGCTTTACTGTACATTTTATAAGATGACTGTGTTCAGAAAACAACCCTTTGTATTTAACAATATTGTTATTCCACAAGCTGAGTTGCTTTCCTCACCGTCTCTTGCTTTAACTAACAATATTTGTTCTTGTCTTAATTTTAAATTGTTAGTGCCTGAAAATGTATAACTTCCCCCTTTTCTCTTTTACTGTATGGAAGTGACTAGAGACCTCCTGTGATATGTGATGTAAGAAGACTAAAAATATGTTTCTTTTGTCAAGGTAGGAGTGACATGCACGCAATTCTTTTGAGAGTCCTCTTTTGTTTTATCTAAATAAGTGATAATTGTTGATGGCAATTTTGAACTAAAAATCATGGCACTCCGTACTGAATTTTAAAATGAGTCTTTGCATTTTATTGTTATCTGTAAATCCCTAGCAACCAGCTCCTGAGCCTCTGAATAGTCTATCAAATCTTGTTTTAGAGAAATATAGGAACATATGCAATATTTATGAATAACATGCTTGTAAAGAGAGGAGGCTGAGGCTAGTTCAGATTGGGCCTTGGGTCAAAATGAGATCTGGCCATATAAATGTACACGGAGGAGTTTTATGGTATTAAAAGGTGATGCTCTACTAGAAATCCATGCATTTTAATTGTTCAGGAATTACTGTATAAAGTTTCTCCAGTTGCATTACAAAACAGTTTGTAATGGTTTCCTCTTCAAAACAGCAATTAATTCCTTTTGAGGACAATAAACATCAGTTTTAAAGAAGATCCGTAAAGTGACTTAGATTTAATATTCTGTTCTTAGGAAATATTGAGTATAAAGCTTTATTTCTTACATTAAGACTACTCGTTGCTAGATCTTTTTCCTAGAGCAATAAGCAAATTCCAAATAATGTTTGCCGACAAATGAAAGATTTTGTACTTTGCAAAGCTGTGCTTATCACCACTGCATTTATGCATAATCTTATGAAAAATTTGAGATGAAGACTACTAGTGCTCAGGTAGCATTCAGCATGTTCAAATGTCATTTAGACCAGGATAATCAGAAATGCCACTTTGTATCTATGTACCACAAGTGGCAGTTGCCGTAAATATTCTATGGATCATACACAGCTGCCAAAACGCTATTAAATATGAAGATTTTTGAGTCTAAAAGGACTTTAATAGGATTTGGACATCTCTTTTAGAGTCTTTAGAGTGATTTATTTATTTGTTTTGATTTGTAGAATTAAAAGCGTATGAGATCGATTTTTCACTTTTTGATCAGATTTCTTTTCTAAATGAAACTTATCCAGTGTTCTGCATTTATACATTTGAAGAAGAACTAAACACAATTATCAGATGGAGCAATGATGTTTCCCTTAAATAAGGAGCGGCACTTTTCTGCTTTAAAATCTCTTTACATGCGGGTTTTCTCATAAAGTGGAAATTGCCTTTACATATGTTTAATCTATTCAGTTACAGATTTATTTATTTATTTACCTCTAGTTTTAAGGAGGGGAGTGGGGTTTGGTATCAAGAGAAGTATGCTGAGAAGTGGAGACAGATGATATCTTAGCATTCTGCAACTTGTATCATTGCCTCCAAGCACACCATCTATTCCTTCCCGTCTGATGATAACCCTCTGCCCCAAAGAATCACAAACTTTCTGCTCTCTATAATTCTATTGTCTTAGTTGCTGAAACAGCATCTATATATTTTATTTTTTCAGAGATACTCTGGTAGAGTAACAGAGGGCCTCATTAAGGGCATCTGTTATCTTAGTTCATATTTTATTCTGATTTTTAAGAGTGCTTCAACAGAAGGGATTAAGTGAGAAAAGAACAGACCATCTTTTTTTTACTGCTCTTCTGTACCAATTGCTCCCACTGTCAGAAATACCCCGTGATTACTGCTGTGCAAAGCTTCGCAATATGGTTGGTACAACCACATTTGGCAGTGATTCACAAGTCACTCCAAATACCATTTCACAGCAAATCCTAATGTAGCCTGAAGATAAAAAACATAGTAAACACTGTACAGGGTGAGACCACCTTTGTGCTGATAAATATTTCCTTAACATTTAGATGAAGATGCTGTGCTTGCTTTATTTAAATACAATTGTATCTGTAATGCCATAAAAAAAGACACACTGTGGGTGAGGAGACTGGCAAGTTATGGAGGAAAGAACAAAAACTTGGAAGTTTTGGTAGGAGTAGAGTGTCCTGGGAGATGTTTTGCATCTCTGAGCCTACCTGAAGTTTCCTATGATGATGTGTGACTGGGACTTGGGTTACTCTGGACTTGGGAGTCTGTGGAAGATGTTTGTTATTTTTACCATGGTGCACGTATCCTACCAGGATATTACAACCTAAACCCATGAATTTTATTGCAAAGACATTGTCAGTGCAAGGAAGGGCTTTGCTTTTTAACATTGCATTGCTGCAAAACAGCGTTCTCCCTTATTATCCCTGAAATGATTCTGCTGTATTTGCAGGATGATTGTTGGATCAGGTATTAATGTAAACAGTATTGTAAATATAGTGACACTGTGCACTGCAATGCAGTTAATTGAAATAAAATCAATTGTTTGGAAGCTATGGGAAGAACCAAGCTTTAACTGCATATTTGGCCGTGGGGTTTTTCTCTCACAAGAACAACTTTTGGTGTACCTCAGGCTGAAGGAAGTGTAGGCCATGCTACTGCTCGGAGGAGCTGATGGGTACATCTATATTTGGAACTCATAAGCTGTGATGTTGCAGAGTGATTTAGCCTAAATACGGAGTTGTTGAGCTTTTGGTGTTGGGCTTTTTCCTCTCCCTCCTCCCATAGCAGAAAAAGAAAGTTTTACATCTGACTGAAGGATGGTGGGAGGGAATGAAATGGACAGAAGAGAGACGAATCACTATTTATAGCAGTACAAAGATAAGTGAGTCATCTTTATTTTAGTGCTAGTTTAAGAAAATGTCGCAATCATCTGGTATTGTTGGTAACAAGTCTCTTTTTAATGAAACCCACTTGATTGGGATGTGCAAGCCTCAGGAGTACTCTCTCTTATCTGGTAGTTAATACTGTGGCTAATATTTTACTGTCAACATTAATTACAGATCTGGGAGGGTGACTGGCACAGTGATCTGGTGCCCTCCCATTCTTGAGGATAACAGATTAAAGCAGTGAACAACAGAAGGGCAAAATGCCCCCCTCCTCGGGCCAACCCAAATACCTTAGATAGAAGCAGAAAGAGAAAAGGAACTCCAGCAACTCTTTTGTACGTTGAGAGTAACATAGTGCAAGCTTTATCCAGTAGTGGGGTCTGGATTGTATCTAGTTGGCTTCTGTAAAAATGGGAATTTAAAATGTGCCTGTATAAAGAAAATTTGACTGATTCTATGGAAATTTCTTTCACATTTCCTATATACTGTTCCAACTAAGGCCACTTTTGTGTTTGCAGGAGGTGTGCCAAAATGCACTAAAATACCCTCTGCTATGACTTGTCAGAAAAAAGCAGTTGATCACGGTGGCATTGCCAAGGGCTCCTCCTTGGCGTGTCCTGGGAATAAAAAGTAGAGGGAAGAAAATGAAATGCCATGTACGTCTTCCTTTGTCTTGGGAAGTCTTAGGAGCTGTACAGGACATCACTGGGGATACTGGGAGGCAAAGAGTCTGTACGTTGGACTAATTGGTGCTTCCTTCCTAACACTAAGAAATAGGGTAATTGTACTTTCTTCCCAGATTTGCTACCAGCATAGTGGTGAATTGAACAATCAGTTCATCTCCACATCTATCTTTTTCCCTGTTCATAGTGGGAGATAGCAATATTGTACTCTTTTTTAAAGCACTGTATGTTAAAAGCTCCATATATAATTAAGATTGTGTTGTTAATGATAATTCTAAGTAGAGATGATAAAGAAATGTTTAGCTGTTTTCAACCTTTTCAGCTAGCATGCTTGTCAAATTCCCTCTTTAGTAAGTAAAAATATCACATTTGTACTCTAAAATCATTGCTGTAGGGAGGTTTCAGAAAGTGCAGGTCGTCCTATTCCTGCCCCTGGGGTTTAAGTGTTTCTATTTGTTTTTAATCTACAGATAAATAGTAGTTAAGAATTACTCTATCAAAATTCGTTTCACTTCTCCATTATACTATAGTCGTGCTGCAACTGGTCTTGATGTTCCCCTCCACTGTCCAAACCTAATTTTGTAAATTTTGACTAAAACGATGAGGTAATAAATCTTAGCTATCAGCCACATGAGCAGGCTAAATTACCCAGTGGAGAAGTTGCTTATTTGAATCATGTCCAGGACAAGAGGAGCCTGATCTGAAGCTATCCAAGGCCAAGAAACACTAATTTTAATATATAGCATGATATCTATGCCTTTTTAATCCTGGAGGACGCATTAGAAAAGAAGTTCTTTTCTAGAGTTATGGCTATGGACAAGACCATACAGGGACAGTTTCTTTTTAAATGTCACTGCTTCTTATATTTTTATACTACCCCTAGCGTTGTATCCTCATTCACTGGATCTAAGGGTCTGCTGATCCTGTATCACCAGTAATGTGGCTGTTTGAGAATGCACACTGTGTTTCTGTTACCTGCTGCTATCAGTCAGCATATCTTGTTTCTGTCAAACTGCATTCATTACAAGTTGCACACTGCAGAAGAAACTTGCATGAGGGCTTCCCAACTGGGGTAAAACTAAATAAAATCTAAATTTTTTTTCCCCTTTGTTTGCTTTAAAACCAAGATATCTTAATCGTTATTTACCTGCTGTTTAATCTAATTGACTTCCTTGTCACAGACCTAATATGAACTAATAAAACTAATAAAATGTCTGTGAAGTCCTCATCTGTTTTCAGCTGATATTCTGCAATAGGAATATCTCATCTACAGAAGAGCAGTGTATATATTCAGCATGTTTAAAAAATGATTAATCATCATTATGGACAAATTAATTATGGATACACAAAGACTGAAGGAAGAACTGAGCACAGATAGTCTCAAAAAATCTAGTCATGCAAATGGTGACAAAGGGCAGGAGGGAGAGGATTGTGCTAAATATGCGAAGAGCATCTTGGAAATAATCTAAATACATGTTCTTAAATATATTCACTACAGTAGTGCTACCTCACTTTCTAAATAGCTATGAGATCTCTTCATGAAAACCTATATTTAGGACCTGGGTATTCTGCAGACCCATCTCCACTGGGATGGACTTGGACTTGGGCAAAATTTCTATATAGTTTTTCTAGACGGCATCCTCAGAAACTCTCATTCAAGATATTTACAGTAATAATTTGATAAGTTCTCTGCAGAAACTTGTTCATTACCTGTCTGTATGTGCATTTATATATTTTATACGCACACACATTTTTTAAAGTTTTCCCTTGTCCTTGAAGAGAGGAACCTTAAGAACTTCAGGTCTCAGTGCTTTAAAGTTCGGATAAAACAGTTATCAGAGAGACCAGTAGGAATGGACAGTGCTGTCCTTAAAATCATTCAACTCCTAAGCTTTATAGCATTGACAAGAGTTGGAGATACTTGAAGCTAGAAACTATGTGCATGGTTCCTACAAACAACTCTGCCAATTATTCTTGCAAGGTACTAACCAGGCAGGATAGGCCTTTTCTAAGGTCGGCTTTGGTCGTGCTTAGTGGAATAACTGACTCAAAGTATAGGAAGGTGAAACCACTTTTATCACCTGTAGTAAATTTTAGTTCAGTTATCCAAATGAACATTGAAGCTTGTACGTTAATGCTTATGCTCTCTGACCATCTTTAATTTTTTTGAATTATGTGTACTTTAAAAATATAGTTGACATGAGAAATATTTTCTACTGCAAATAAATAAGAGAGAAAATGATGAAAAGATTGTTTTGGTTGTTGGTGGGTTTTTTCCTGTTTCTAGAGAAGTAGAGAAAAGGATATTCACCATTTTAAATGCTTCCCAGTAATTTTTTTAATGACCTCTAACCAAGAAACAGTTAAAAAAGTGCTCTCGCATCCCTTCTTTTGGAACAAAGTAAAGGCTGACAAAATAATTTATGAAGATAGCACTGTGGATAAGAGTTAAAACTATTTGCATAGGATTTGGGTATAGAAAAAAAAAATTGAAAAAGATAATTCTTAATTTTTTTGGCTTGGGGGGGGACGGTGTGGCTTTATACATTTTTGTTGTTCAGTGCACTGTTTGCAAAAGCAAGTCAGTGAGAGATTAATGGAGGTGGACTCAAGACTCCCTGGTGGCTGATTTGGAATCCAACATGCAGGTGTGGTAAATGCCGGGTCCTTCTTACGTAGACCTTTCAAGGGGATGTTATTTATATCATCTTCTTGTAATTACTTCGACAGGGGGGTTGAAAATCATTGCAAGTTGTGGGACAGATTTATATTTGGTTCAGCCTAAATATATTTGGGCTTAGTCTGTACTCCTACAGCGAGACCTGCAAAACAAAACTGAGCTGCAAAAAGAAAAGAAGGTGGTGATGATTCAGTACATGGGATTGCTCTGACTGTGTCACTAATACGGTGATGCCCGGGAGTGTGAGGGTGGACAGGGAACGTAGGATAGCAAGGCTTTAAATGTCTGCTGGGGAGTGGGCTACGCTCTTGCTGGTATTAACTTATAGCTGAGTTTCAGTATAGGTAATTGAGGTTACTTGTGCTGAGAGTTTGCTTTCTTTAGCCTATGCCACGAGTATTTCGGGGGAGAAATGGCTAAAATGCTGTTCAAACGGAGAGCACTTTGGAACAGCGAGACTTCTCCATATCTGAGAGGGAAACAGGAATGAAAAAGGTAAAGAAACCCATTGTTGAGAAAGCGTCTGAGTTTAGAACCTAATTATACTTCCATTGAATCCAATAACAAGAATTCCTATTGATTTTAAAAGGAGTATGATTTGGCAACATTTCATCTCCTCAGTCTGTGCTAGCTAGTGCATAATGGTCTCTTTTAAACCTATTCATTTGTTTCAACCTTTATTGGAGGACAGAGTGCTTACAGCTGGCAGATTTGGGGGAGGAGAGAAGCTGTTTTATTTATAACACAATTCAAATAAAAGAGTAAACCAGACCATCACAAATATATTCAGAATTGCAGAAAAACCTATTATTAAGGAATTACAAGTTTTTTGCCTTCCTATTCTAACCAGCTCTTTTTGTAGCATTGACATTCCTAGGGTTTGGGGTTTTTTTGTAGAGCAAGACACGAAAACTTACAAAGTCTACACAAAAGTCTTATTTGCCATTTTGTGTGTTGAAGCTGGGCTTCACAGGAGTGTTATTGTTTGCTTTGGTTTTGCTTGTATTTAGCATGTAGCTTTTAAAAGCCCTTCATGGCTGGAGAGTTTTTATTGTAAACATAAAACATTAATTTAAACATTAAAAATTTTACAGCTGCTTTTTAGTACATAAATTTTCACAGACACTCAAAGACAGTAATTTTTGTTTTAATATTTGATTTTTCCTAACTGCTCCAAAGTTGCATAGAGAGGGGAGAAAAACAGAATACTGATAAAATGCTTCATGTTTAGATCTTTGAGCTGTAAAAGCAACATTCTTAACACAGGGGAGAATTCCTATTAAGGAAGGGATAAATATTAGTGCTGCCAAAAAAAGCAAACATTCCCACAGTTGGGATTGGGGGGGGGAGGTGTTTGGTTTTTCTTCCTTAAACAGTTTTTCAGCAAATTAAAAACATTAAAAAAGAATTAAAAAGGAAGAAGAAAAGCAAGTCGATCTGCTCATAGACTGCAGCAGCATAATCATTACTCTTCATGTGATAAGTCCTTCACAACAGGGCCTTTAGAAAATCTCTTTCCAGGGCCCAAGACAATAATAACAAAGAAATAAATAGAAATTGTATAGCAGTGTTAATGTTTGGAGTTTTGTGGCAGTACAGAAAACAGCTGTATAAGATTCAAAAGCAGTGGCTGTTAGATTGCCCTGCTCTGACAGGAGGTGGTTGGTTTATGAAAGGAGTGTGCTTAATTCTCAGCCACGTACATTGGAGAAGCTTCATTGGTTTGAATGGATCTGCAGGAAGTTATAACAGAAAATCAGTTGTATGCAGTGAGTAGCTTTTTAATTTTTTTCTGTAGCAATACCTGTGGGAATTTAGATTTGGCACAGATCTGCTCAGGGAGAGCTGCAGTCAGGTGGCATTTGGCAGTATTTTGAACTTTCATAGTAAGCGGTGGAAGAACAAATCTGGGAAGTGGTGTGACTGTGTTCAGCAGTGTTTCCTAAATTAGAGTGGATCAGTAGATTCTGTATTATATCAATGCCATCACATTTTTATAAAAAGAAGTAGCTATAGGTGCTCATTAGATTACAGGTATTCATCTCTGGTTATCATAAATGCTGAGAATGGAAATACTTAAAGAGAGGGTATATTGTTATAAGCAGTGTTGAAAAAGAAACATACAGTTTTATCCTACCGTAAGTGTCCAAACTAGAACTAGAAAACTAGCCAGCTAGCAAAACTAGAAAGCAGATGCTTTTTGTTTCCAAAAGTATTTGAGCTGGAGAGGCAACATGGTCAAGCCAGCTCTGGTGGTTAGGAGAAGCATTAACTGAGAGAGCGCTGTGTAAACAAAAAGGCAGTTGGGTCTTGCTTAGAAATGTACACCAGACAAACCCTTGTCCCATCACCTCTAAAACAATGGTTTTGATGTATTGGAATAATGGGGAACATTGGATGATTTTTTTCTGGTCTTTTCTATACTTCTGGCTTTTTCTTTGATGGAATAATTTGCAGAGTGACTGATATTACCCCTACAAACCTACTAGCTAACTCAATTTCATCAGCAATCAGTCAGTTTAAATTAAAAAATCTAAACATACATATACTGGATATGAGTACTTTATATGTATGCTTAACGTCCATTTGAGTTTCATTTAATGTTGTTATTAAATCTCCACGCAGATAACTTTTTGTGACACAGCAAATAATTACAATAGGGAAGCATCTTCAATATACTATAGCATTAACAAAAAGATTCATCTTTGTATATAACATAGAGTTTGCTGGATAACGTGCTGAACAGATGCATTCTCTTTTTCTGCATGTCACTGAACTGGTCTTTACAAGTCTGGAGTAAAACCAGAATCAACAAATTAAGAAGACAACAGTGTTTCTTACTTGTTTCAACTTCAAACCCAGGAAAAGCATATATTGAAGTTTCCAGGGGCTGTTGAAAGGTGTGTTTCTTTGACATTGTTTGTTATTATGTCTGTATTTGTGTTACAGAATTTAACAAGTCAATCCACCACTGTTTGGCAAAAAAGTAGCAAAAGCTCACAAACCATCAGTTTGCTTGGCTTAGAAGGATCTGTTGATGGAAATGACTGGCAAAGGCATTTAGTCTATATTCACCAGTGTTCTTTTACAAATAGTACTAACTCAAAAGCTAAGTAATGTGCAAACTCCTCTACTGAAAAATTTCTGGTTTTATAAATAAAAATAATTTCAGAAAATGTGGTGCTAGTGCTGTGTTGGATTGGGTCGGCGAGGCTGTTGGTTCAGTTTCCTTTAGCTACTAAATAACACATGTAATCCTGCACTGATCGGTTTTTAAGTCTCTGTCTCTCTCTTTTTCAGAAATTGGAAGCAAAATTATAATCAGCATTCAGTTACCCAAATTTAAGCCAAAATGCAGTCATGGTACTGCTCGCCTGTCTGTCTGGTCAGGTTCACGCTGATGCAGGTCTTCTGATACTCATAAATCCTTTTTCAATACTGTAGGAAAGCCATGGCAATGAATTCCTCTTTCCATATTTTGCCCCTGTGCCATTTAAGAAGCATGTGCACCAGTTATTAATTTCTCTACTTGTCTTTCAAGCTTGAGTAACTAACTCCAATATCTGGAAACAGCTACACAGGAAGCGTTATTCATTAGGACAGGTGGCTCAAGCATGGAATAATCACCATTGCAGATTTATTCCATGGAGGGATAAGCAGAACTGCACAGTGCAGCCAGGTTCCCAGCAGCAGCCCAGGTCAGGGAGGTGGCACGTGTCTTGTAGAAGTACCGAGTCAAACACGCTGGTCATGTTGCTCTCTGCGAGAGAGCTCAGGTTCTGGAGACATCTCTTGCAGTATGTCTTACATCAGAAGCAGTGGACGATATTTCACAAATGAAAAATCACGCGATAAACGGAATTTTTCCTGTCCAGAATACTTCAGGATTTAATAATAGCCTGGAGAAGTATTTCATGAAACACATTAAAATAAAACGAGTAAACTATCCAAAGAACCACAGGCCCCAAACAAAGAAAAAAAAGTGAAAATGGAAATCTTCAAACTTTCAAGGAGTTTCAAGTACTGTTTTTCATAGCTATGGGACACAGATGGATATGTACATACAAAATTTGTACATGTAAACACAGATGCCAGCCTAGCAGGAAGTCTTTTCAGTGAGGGGAGGTGATACAGAGAGAGGAAAGTACGATGGTAGGAAATCTACAACCAGAGAATCAAGCTTCCCTACACTCGAGACATCATGGGTCCTAAAAAAAGACTATAACAAAGTTGTAGGAAACCTTATTTTTTATTGGCTTTCCTATAAAATTTCTTTTCATCCTGATACGTATCTGTGTATGTGCCCATGCATGTATGCTGACTATACACATAAATACATATGTATAACACATGCATATATATGATGTGCACATACTTATTTTAAGTAAGCACTGTTGCATTAATGTAGTGTGTAGATGACTGGTTACAAGTAGATAATATAACTGGTTCACAGAATAAGTGAAAATGTTATTTTACATGTGCTATTAGAGAAAGAGTGCTGCTACAGAGCATTTGAATCACAAGCTTCATTATTAATTGTGTGTACAAAACCTGTGTATAAGCACATCATAAATACATATACACAGTGGAAATTGCATGTAAGTTGTTATTAGGACTCGACAGTAGTACTTTTAACTTAAAGAACTAAAATCATTAAGTCCCCAGCATTTTCACTGGGTTTAGACAGGTGCCAAACACCGCCTGCAATCTGCTCTCACCTAGCTGTGCAAGGACTGTCCAGAGATGGGTAGAAATGTTTGTTCTTTTTTTAAACACCATTTTCTTTGCTGCTTTAAGAGCAGTGTCTGCTGTCTTTATTGCTTCATCACTGTAAGGTTCAAGTGTTTGTATTTCCCCTAATCAGTTTGTAGTAGATCATTAGTACTCTAGGTCAGGAAAGATTAGGAACTCCTTCAAAAGAAAAGCACTGCAAACTCCAGAAACTCTGATCAGCTGTTTTTTATTAATCTGCCTGAATTTTCTTGGCTCCTCTTCTCTAGTAGTTTAGTGGAGACACTGAGTTTTCTTGGAGTGTTTGTTGTGTTTACTTGAGCAGCACCTTTTGACTCGCAGACCGCCAGCACATCCCTCCCTGCCAGAGCTAGTTCTGTGTTGGTCAAAGTTGTGGTGTACATGAAAAGTCTCTTTCTGCTACTAACACCAAGAGCTGTCTTTGTGGTTTGTGGTAGGTGAACATTTTTTGACCTCATAAACTTTGCTGCTCTGTCTATGTGTAGTGGGTTTTTAACAGCCAACATACTTTGAGAAAGCTGAGGTCCCAAACAGTGGTGTCCTTGTGCGACAAAACAAAGCACAAAATCACTGCTCTTCCACTGATGGAGCTGTTGCTTTGCTTACAGTTTGGATTTAAAATTTGTTTTACAGACAATAATTTGAAAAGTTTCAGAAAGTTGTGGTGATTTATATCTGAGTCAGTAGTAAAATTAAGATGCAAAAGGCAGGTGGTGAACTCACATGATGAGTTTTGATGCTTTGATATAAACCTGTAACTTCACAGAAGTTTCCCGTCCTAAATTATCCTGTCCAAAGAGGGCTGACTTCTCTGATACCACTCTTCAATAAATAATTAAATAAAAGAATGAATAAATAAATACATCCTTTGGTAGAAACCAAAGGCACAAAGGGAAGACAGTATTAAAATTAAATAAATAGTAGTAAACACTCAACAGTATTGGTTGTAATACATATTAAGCCTTGTGATTTTTAGCTTACTTATTGCTCTAAGTTACATTGCATGGTCTCAATCCAGCAGGCGCCGAGGTTGGCAATTTTACATGCGAAGCAAGATATATATATATAGCTGTATTAGTCTGCTGAAAGTTCAGACAAAAAAGCTTCATGGGTGGCTCCTTTGCTCATAACATTTCTTCAGATTTCTTAAAATGGATATTTCAATATTCTTTTGTATTTCCTCTGTGGTCAGGCTCAGACCTTGTAATTCTTGGCATTCATATTTCATAAGTGCATCCTTTGTTTATTTTACATTAAGGCAAATACTGCACCATTCTCTTACCTTTATAGTATTTCTCTTGTGCCTTTGTTATTACATGTAATAAATGAAAGCACAGTTATGTTAAATTTTATCCAGCTGAACAGTAAGGCAGATATGTGAAAGAAAAAATACCCTCTGTTTTCTGATCTTGAAATTCTTCTAGTATATTCTGTGGCAATGGAGTTAATTCATTTACTTGGGTTGTGTTCATTTACTATGTAAGTGTATAGCGTTTTAATACTTGAGTAGCTTTTTTTGCACTGACATCTTAGTGAGGCGCTCAGTTTTACAGAATGTTGATAGATCTGTTGTAAAAATGAAATAGTAAATCTGAATGTACTAAACTGAATTTATTATACTTTACGTTTATTTCCAGGGAAAAATAATTTAGGTCACTTTCAGTGTTTTACGTATTACCAGGTGAAAATCTAACTTACCATGTCCACAGCAAAATTCTTCTAGATGCAATAGAGTCATGATATCACCTCTAGGGTTTTTGCCTTCTAGTTAACCATTAGAAGGTAGTTTGCAGCTAAGCAATATTAGTTTCTGCTCCTAAAAGAATTACTTTTGATGGAAGCTAGTAGAACAGCATCAGTACAGAAGATCTTTGTGAGGTGTTTGCATAGAATAGAGCTTATGATTTTGGTTTTCTGTTTTCTCCAAAATAAAGGTTTTGGATGTTGTCATGAATAAATAATTCATTACTTATATGAGAGAGACAAGAAAGATTTCTCAAGTGTAAGAAAAATGCAATATCTTGCTTTGTCTGACCAGTTTCTCTCAATTGTATTCAGGAAGTGATAACTTCCTTGGTCTGATAAACAACGAATATCAGGGTGATAATCAGATGAAAGTTGGCTGTTCAGGAAAATAATAAATTCCATGGCTTTTTGCTAGGGAAAGTGGTTGGCACACTACTGAGATCAGGTGATCTTCATCCAGTAAAGATTTAGCCCATCATGAACATCACAGATAACAGGGACGGTGTTAAACCATTGCCAGTCAAAGAAGGAAATTGAAATTGTTGTTTGCACACAACCAAAAAGTGGAAAATTATTTCTTAAAGATTTTAGTATCATCTGTTTGCACAGTGTTTCTAGAGGAAAAAAAAAAACAACCAACCAAACCCACTTTATTTCTCTCTTTGAATCTTCTTGCTTTCATTTACTTAGAACTTAGAGGCTGTGTGGGTGGGTTTAGAATTTATAATAGTTTGCAGGTGGTTCTCACTGTTTTTCTTTCCTTTACTGTCTTTTTGTTTGTTTAAAGGAAATCACAGTGGTATGAATTGAAGCTGGCAAATGTAACAGAATGGTTTATCCTGGCAAGGTGGGAAGGAAAGACAAGGGAAGAGAAACAAAAACAAAAGACAAATATTGAATATAGGTTCTATTAATTAAGGACAGCAAGTAACTTATATCTGAATTCAGTTATACAATTCTAACAAGCATAGTGTTGAAACCTTAGCGATGGGAAAATATTTTCTTAGGTAAAACTAAAATTTTAGTTCCAAGAAAAACATGATTTTGACCTTAGTTTTGTGTGAAAATCTATTTTCTCTATTACATTTGCATTAGGGAAACGTGTCCAGCAGAGTTTGCCCAAATTTTACACATATAAGTGAGTCTGGTTTTGATGTGTGGGATTTATTTTTTTTTAAATGATTGTATATCCAAGATTCATTGAACTGATGAAGATTCTATTCTACCGAATGTTTGTTTCTGTTAACTCTGAACTTTCTGTATTCTATTGATTATTTCTTAGGAGTCAATCATGTATATATGTAAGTCAGTCAACATACGTGTTCTTTCCATCTTAGAAATATCCCAGAATCTGAATTTAATTCCAGGCCTCCAGAAATGTTAAGCCAGGGCCAATTCTGAGATTATGAGTTTTCTCTAGCTCTGGCTTTGGAAGTAGAACTACTTTGCAGCAATCTTCCACCAGTTCTGCATTGCAATGTCACTACTTAGTTGGGTTTTACTCAGTTTCATTTTCAGTAGGTGACTTCTTCATGCAGTTAACAGTGCATTCTCACATTGATAGTGGGATGGTTTGTATTTGGAAAAAACCCCACCACTAAAGCGGATACCCAAGTGAAGTTCTCTGAACCTTTCTTGCACTTTCTCCTTCTTTTCCTTTTTTATTTCCACTAGCTTTCTGGGTACCAGAACACAAGTGGGTGGGCTGCATTTGACTACTGACTACTGTTGTGCAATCTTGGCTCCCAACAAGTCCCATCTTCGTTGCTCCTTGATTTAACAGGAGGGTTCACTTAAGAGCAGGGCAAAGTATTTCTCCCACTCTGCAGCCCAATGACTCAAATACATCCATGTTTCATGTTTTATCATGTTACATAAATAATCTTATCTATCCCTGCAGTATTTCTGTTAGCTACATCATTGCTAAATTTTGTAACAATATGCCCTTTGCAGTAAAATGTCACCAAAAAGTTATATACTGTAATAATTTTCATCTGTTTCATAAAGACAGACAATTTTTAAGATTCATGTTCATTTCATCATTGAAATCCGAGTCTTCCTACATTAATTTATAATGAAACCTCATGCTCCCTTCTACATTGATCACTAATTTTCTGTCTTCTTGATATGTGTTAAAATAAACTATAGATATAAAGGGCACTTTCTATGCCTGACACTGTTGAGTTAAATAGAACATACTTCTGTAACTCATCCCTGTAGTCTGCCCTCGCCTTTGTTTCACAGCGAAAATCCTCGAAACCCAATTGTAAAAGGTGGCTGCATTTACCACACAGATGATTCAATGTGTTTCTTCATTTCTGTCACCAGATAACCTGCGTAACAGGAATTTCCAAAGGCTGGCCTGCAGCCCACAAAGCTTTTGAATGCAGGCTGCAAAAAGGTTTTTGAAGTTGAATATAAAAATATTGCACTGCAGCTGAATACTATTATGTGGCCTCCAAATCAAAATCAATGCTGAAAAAGAAAGAATGGTATAGGTTAAGAACATAACATGAAAACCGATACAAAGGATGTGAACTGAGGTGTACCTCGTTTATTATCCTACCTGACAACAGTGAGTACCAGCTGCATTTACAAACAGTAAAGGTCCATCGGAGACTCACAGGGAGATAATCTGTCCTGGAGCACTGGCTTGCATGTCTAATATAGTTAGAGACTGATTTAAGTCACCAAGCAAGATGTTCAGTGTATTTCCAGTTGTTTTCATTAACAATGATAAACCTATTGAAGCTGACTGCTACAGTACAGTTTTACTGGAAAAATGTCACATTTGTGAACTTTCCAAATACTGGTGATGTTTTCTGCTCTGAGGCAGTCTAGAGGAGATAGCCCTGATATACTTGGAATAGAGGGGGATTACATTTGAATGTCGCCCAGTGCAAATAGCAGTGGGGAAGAAGGTAAAGCTTCAGAGGTCCCCTGGTAAATTAATTTTCCCTAATTACATTTCATGGCAGGAAACACAGATATTAGAAGTGCCTGTTGAAATAATACAGTATTTAAATTCTGATTAATCCATAGGTCAGGCAAGAACTGTTCAATATATGTCTCTAGAAAGAAAGCTCTGCTTTGAAAGAAAAAGGGACAAACATCCACCCTTTAAATAGACAGGTTGAATTATTTAAAATGGTAGTTGGAATTTGGTGGCAGACTATAGATAAGTAAAGCCAGTGGCTATGAAATTACCAAAAGTGTAAAACATCATCACAAATACATCTTTCAGAGATCTGAGGCAGAATGATTTATTAACTTAGTTTTCTTTCCTCCTCCTTAGGAAAGCTTTTTTTTTTTTTTTTTTTTTTTTTTCCCCAGAAATCCTTTGGTAAATGTATATTAATAATTCACCAGGACAAATAATTGCAGATAATATGGGTACCACAAAATATATTTGTATTCTTGTGGGGTGATAGTTCATGCTAGAATAAGATTAGTTAGAAAGCTGTTACTTTATTCAGTTTTCGCCAATAACTATTTTTAAAACATTTTTATTTCACTGTGGTAAAAGCATGTTTCCTTTCTTAAGCCACGTTCGCTTTTGCTTTTCAATAACTCCCACCAGATTCTACAAGGAGTCCCAAGAACGCTGAGATGCCCAATTACTCACTCAGTTTGTGCCTATGTAATATTTTATGATCTTCCCTGTTTGTTGGATTGTAGTGCTGAGAGCAGGAGTTCCCATGTATCAGTGTGCTGGGGAAGGGTAGGAGGGGTGTGCAATCCCTTCACATACTAGAAGGAGTTAGAGCTTCTGGAACGTGTAGAAGAAATAGATGGGAAATACTCTTCCTCAGTTTAGCCAGTAGCCCTCTCATCATTCAAATCCTCCCAATCAAGCTTTTTTTTTTCTAGATGTACTGTAAGTAGACATCCACCAGGCAAGTGCCAATAATACCTAAAAATCCTATTAAAGCCTTTGGAGTAAATGCACACAGTGCCTAGATGTTTGCCTTTCATATTTCAAATAGGTAATTAAGAAGATGGTATTTATCTCAGTCTACGTGGGAAATTCTGTTCTAGGTATTACAAAGGCATTCATCAAAGTTTCTACCATCACCCCATAGTACAAAATGTGAATTTCAGACTTATTTTTTCCCTAGACAAAATACTGACCAGAGTTTGATTATCTTGGAGAAATTAATTGTCTTTTTGTGTGGAACTAAGGTTTTAACTTGTAGTGTAGGTGAAAAAAAAATCTGAAATGTAGAATATGTTAGCATACATGTTGGAGTTTGTTGGGCTTATTGGTAGAATATTAGGTCAGTTGGTGGTAGTGGTATAGAAGAAGTGTGCGGGTATTTCGTGCGTGTCAAAATAAGGATGCCTTAACAATATTCTCTGTTGCCATTAGTATCTTTGGGTGCATGCTATGTAGTTGCAAGTACTGCTTTAAAACTTGTGTTTATTTGGATGATTACTCTGCTCTATGGCAAACCCTTCCTTAAGGTTGTTTCATGGGAAGTTTCAGTAACGATGGTGGTAATACTTTACTTCAGTCTCATGTTTCCATGAACTGGTTTTGAGTCAAGCAGAAAGCTTTGTATTTTGTGCTAATGGAACTGATTTACTACTGTTCCTCATGTTTTAGATCTGTAATCCACATATTTCTTCACCTGTATCATTTGTCTTTCCATTAGAAAGTGCAGGCTCCCATCATTTGTTTCCAGAGAACAGGTAAAGCATTTACTTCCATGTGTCCTCATGACAGCTGACTATGGTTTTCATTTAGGCGTCAACCCTTGCCAAAAATTATCACTGAGAAGTTTCTAAGCATTTTCTCGTGTTCCTGCTTGCATAGAAGGAAGGGCATTGCTAATAACCAAATGATAAGTCCTTGGTAAGAATTGTACCATTTAAATGCCTTTTAATGTCCTTGTGCCTGGAGAAAGCAGAAGCTCATTAAAGTGTAACCATTTCCATGGATAAGTTTCTCACTTACACTCATGAGTTTATGCAGTAAATACCTGGCAGCTGATGAAAGGCAAAAAGCATGGTCATTTCAAGGAAAAGCTAAACAAGTTAGACCAAAGTATTCATAATGAGCGGTACAAGATGAAGATGGTAAGGTTATCTCCTTTTAAGACCCAAGTATACAAGGACAGAAATTATATGAGGCCCACTGGGACTTTTAGCAGCTGTGTCAAGCAAGCTGGGAAAGAGAGAGCCCGCAGTGTGGGATAGTGGTGATGATGGCTCATGTATAAAAAAGGTCTCAGGTCTTAGAGATGGCAATGGTGGCTTCATCTGGAAAGAAACTGAACATCAAAGGCTGCAGCTGCCTGAAGGGAATACACTAATTGAGAAATAACAGCTTTAAAACTAATTCTGTAATAATATATAAAAGTAAAAACAATAACTCAGTATGACTGGCTGTCCAGAATTAAGCAAAGGAAGATGAAATGACCTTTGCCAGCAGTTACGCTAAGTAAAATAACAAAATAATGGCCATGGTAATTCTCCTTGTGAGGCAGCAGCACTTCTCACCTTACAGGAGACATGAGCGCTCCTGTCCCACTCCAGCTGGCTTCTGGTTCTGGGGCAGCTCTCACCCCTTTCTGTAGCTTTTACTCTCACCTCTGTCTTTTGTGTAGCCTTTACTCACAGCTGCTCTGAAACTCTACAAACAGTCAGTCCCGCAAACGAGAACTGAAACAAATTAAGCCTGCTTTATGGGCATTACACCAAGCCCAAAGACCAATACAGTTACTTCTAGCCACTTGTATACAGTGTTCTCGCTGGTCTTTGATTTTTATTTTTGCTCCTTATCTCCTTTTCTGTCTGCTCTCCTGTCTTTTCAGAGCTTAAACTCTGTGGAAAGTAGATTCAGTGGGTGAGGATGTTCTGCTTCTATCAGTGCATCTATAACATTTTACATGGTTTAAGAATCTGCCTCTATATATTTCCTTATTTGATTCATGTCTTTACAGTTCTTCTGTCTGGACCTACCCTGGCTGCTGCTCTTTTCTGCTGCTGTTCTCCTTCTTCCCCCTGCTTCTGTCATCTACCCATTCTCTTTCAATTTTTCCATCAGCTTAGAATTATTGACTCTCTTGGGTACCACATCTCCACACTGCTGCCGTTTCAGAAGCAACTCAGTATAGTCCATCCTAGTCCATCGTGGAGCCACTTACAACCTGTCTTAGGAAAAGTAGATAACACATTTCAGAAAGTGAAGCAGGCTGAAAATTAAGGATTTGGGAGCCCGCTTTTTAGAGATGCAGATCTGTACCGTTCACACTGGTGTCATTAGAAGTTGTGGATGCTCAGCCCTTTCTAGGATTAGGCTGTTATTAAATTAAACTGAAAATAACAAAACTCTTACTGAATGGAGTAAATACCCACTCATCTCCCACGTGATTACAAATTATTAGAAACCTACAAAAAGCCTAATACAAATTACTGCTTTTTGGCAGACTGCCTTCCATCTCAGATTCATTGGTAGAAGGCACAATTCAGCAGACTGCTGTTGTCATTTTCTTTCCCTGGTGCCAGAGTGTGATGTAAGTGTGTGACACACGCCTGCACGTGTGACATGTCTCTGCCACACACACCTCAGTTCCATGCACCTGCAGAATAGAAAGTTAAGGCTATTTCTAGGTATCTCCATTCTGACTTACGATGTGCTAGAAGGGGCATGTAAAAATTATCTGTGCATTTTAATGGCATTTTTAGTTAGTTGCCAGCTTTTTTAGCCTATCTGGAACATATACTTCAGGTTGTCAAAGGTGGGTTTCTTTGTCTGCTGGCACATAATGTCGTGTATAGTGTGGTATACACACTGTTCTTGTTACAGAGCAAAAAATCATCTTCAGTACCTGGAGTTCTGAACTATGTAAAGTTTTGTGGGATTTGCAGCTGAGTTTAGTTTCCGGTTCTTTGTTTGCATTAATTTAGAGTAATATACAGCAGCAATGGTATTGTAAAGAGGGATAATTATGAATGTTTCAAGACTAGCTGTTTCTGGAAAATATGCCTTGGTCATATGTGAGTGATTGCACTGAATACAGAAGAAACTGGATAAAATTCAGTGATCTGTGTTATATAGCTTAAATTTAGAAAATCGAATGTTCCCTTTCAGTCTCATAATCTGGTTAGAAGGCATTTTACTTTCCGTGAGCCAATGTAAGTTTTTTGCAGCACAGATTTTGTGCAGAATTTTGGAAACTGAGTTCTGCTGCATAAACTTTAGTTTACAGCACCTGATGTTTTTAAAAAGATATAAGTAATGGATAAAGCAAAAGGATGAAGCAAAGGAAACCAAAGAGTTCTCTGTGACCTCTGGGTGACTTCACTGATGTAAATAAGTTCCTTGGGATTTACGTCATTAAAGATGAGAACAGAGCTTCCCCCCTGGGGTATGAGGAAAGAGCTCTGTGACTTGTTCTTGGACTCCAGCAAGCAGAGATTGGAGGGGAACAGCTAGTGCACTGATGAAAATATATGCATGGAAGAATTTAAGTGATAGGTAAATATGCAGGTTATTGTTCTGGTAGGAATGGTAAAAGTATTTTACTGGTTTCAGAGCTGAGAATAACTTTTTTCTCAAGCTTAAGCATATGGGGTTTGAAAAAAAGAATCTCAAGGCTCTGAAGGATGGTGATTAATGACCTAATTAAAGAGACGTAGTTGGTGTACTTAAACATTGCCTCCCTGCCCCCATGCAATAGAGAAGATGCTCTGAAATTATGATAGCATGCTTCCTTTTTGTTAGCAAGACACTGTTACACAAATTGGCACCACCTGACAAGGGCAAAACACTTTGTAAAAATACTTTGCAGCACCCAAATCCCCTCACTCAAGCACCTGTTGTGGCATCCACATGAAAGGAGTGGGAAAGACGTGGTTTCCCAGTTGGGACTGGAGAACGGAGATTTTACAAAAGTCTTGGAAACAATTATAAAAGGTGCTCCTTGAAAAAGGCAATGTCACGTTACAGATGTTTACTTGGCTTTGTAGAACAGCTACCTTCTGCTTCATCGGCTATATTTATTCACTGTTAATAGAACCTGCATACGCATTATGAAGAAAATAGGGCAGGAAAAATTCTGCATATTAAAAATTCTGCATATTTGTGTGGCACTCATTGTACCTCAGAAGTTGAATCTCCTCACAGAATCCCATCTTGAAATATATCTTTCTTCACGTTGTACAGGTTTCAATACGTAAACAGGGAAACCTCTTTGACCTATATAAACTAGGAATTATATTTCAAAGATATTGAAATAATATCTCAAACTGCCATCCATCTGCCCTTATTAATGAATGAACAGCCCAGAAATAATTTTAACTTCTGAGTATTTGAATAAATTGCTAAGCAGTTAAGATTACCTCCCATGTTGAGTACAGTGGCTTATTTTCCACGTGGTAATAAATGAAGGTGATTTAATCATAATCAGTAAATGACCTGCAAAATTTCATTTTGGAGTGAAGCTTTTTTAACCTATTGAAATGTAGAAGTACGTTTAAAGTAGGTAAACCTTTCTTCCTTATTTAAGGCTGCCTGAATGGGCTGAAATCTTGCTTCCCTGAGTCTCAGTTTAGAGGTCTATTGACATCTTAGTTCTAAAACTACTTTAAAATGTGGTTTTTAATGTAAACACTAAAAAAGCCTTAGAAGTAGAAGTGTACACACACTTACTTCTTAATCTGATGATCCTAGAGCTGATACCCTGGGGGCACACTTCAGGGAGCAAAAATCAAGGAAAACCTCTGATTTGTTCTGCAACACGAACACGCTTGTTACAGGCTTACAATTGCTTATGCTGAATAAAACTAGATGAAAGAGTGTGAGGAAGGAGTACGTGTAGTGTGGCACTTACACAGATACCTGTTCTCAGATGTGGGTAGTCATACCCGTCCATTTAATTTAATCTGGAATTTCTTGCTGAGGTGGAATGCCCAGAGAAGACCTCAGAGGTACCATAACCTGCTGTCAGATGGCATAGGTTGTCTGTCAAATTCTGCCCCAGTTAGGAGTTTGGGTGATAAAGAGTGACTTCTTTGCCCTGGTGCAACACCAGCTGTATGCAGCCCTTGGTGCTGCAGGAAAGGGGCTTCCTAACCGCAAGCGTTTGTTTTCCTTATTTTAGTGAGTTTTATGGTGCCTAAGGGAGAGGTGAAACTGGCCAGTGATCTCCAAATATTTGCCGTCCAGTTCTCCATCTTTGCCATATATTTGACCTTTATTTTTCAGCATTTGTGGTAGTGCAGCTCTGTTTCTTCCTGGCTGTTATTCCAAAAAGAGCCTGAAGCAGTGTGTAGAAAATACATTCAAATAAAGTGGACAGTTATATTCTGGTGTCTGAACCGCGAATGCTACACGTAAGATTTCAGAGGCGTTAAATTAATTGTTCTTGTTTTCTGGCACTCTGGTGCTCTCCCTCAGCCCAGCCCAGTATGTGTAGTTATTTTAATAAAACATGATTGCAGCTTTTCAGCCTTTTGACTAACATGAAGTGTCATATCAGCTTAACAGCTGATGCATCTTCAGTCTGAAAAATATATCATGCAGGGGAAATTGATTCAGATTTTAATGGGTCTTTTGCATCTCTGAGTTCTGTTCTCTTGCGATCCTACTTTACACTGTTTTATTTGGGTGGAATCTTTCCATGTAGTTCAGTAATTTAATCACCTAGTTTCTCTTAATTAAGGCATCTTAACTAATTTGATAGCTTATGAATTCTAAATCAGAACTGCCTAGGCAGACAGTCTTTTTGTTATCCTTATCAATAATACAATACTTAAGCTTTTGTGGCAATAACACGATGAGCGGAGTTTTTCATTCCCCTCTCTCTTCTGTTAGCGCTCCATATGGTAACATTTAAGTGTGTTTCTCAGGCAAAGACTGTTGTTGCTCACCAGACTGGTCCCTTCAGGTGCTGGTCTCCATCTGTGGATTAATTCACTTCCATCATTCTTACCACTGATACTGGAAACAGCTGTTGCCTTTTCCTTAGTGGCACGCGGGTCAGGAGATGACGTTAATGAATGAGCAAGCAGGAACGTCTATCTACCAGCCTGTCTGTCTGTCTGCCTGCATTTTGCTAGAGCACCAAACTGACCAATTCTTCTCCTTGTCTTTTGTCCCGGGAGAGGGTAGGTTGGTTTTTTTCATTTTATCAGTTGTAGTACAAATAATAAATGGACACCACCAGTGGAAAGTTGATCATGTTTGTGAATATAAACTATTGCAGTTGTGATAACATTTATCTTCTCCTCTTTAATTGTCGTGTTGGAATTAATTTTTTTGTGAACAGACATTATCCAAGTATGACATTAGTTATTTTTTAACTAGAAAAAGGTTCAAAACAGTCTTAACTGTGAACATGTCTCTTCATTTTAAAATGGACTAAAAATATTGTTGGATGGAATATATTCTTTCGTTGCTGCCCTACAAATTCTAAGGGCAAATATTGAATTTATCACTCTGTCCTCACTTGGGAAAAAATGCTGTGAAATGGAAATTCTGACTGTTTAAGGATCTGATCCTTCTTGTGTTTTATGGCAAAAGAGGTTCTTTTATAACCTCCTCTCCTTGCCACAAGGAAGCTTTGGTTGTGAATTCTTGACAAATGCTGCAATATTCAACAGGATGTCAGAATCTGAACTTAGTTTGTACCTGCAAAACGTTTGAGTATTCTTGCTCAGTAAAGCTAGCTAAAACCATCTGACCTGAGAAAACGTCTCATGGAATGTTTGTAAAGACAGGCTATGGTGTTCTGAATAATCATATGTATGAGGGGTTTGCTTGTTTTTCTCTTTGTTTTCAGTGCAGTTTAGCAAAAAGATTCATTGGTAAGTAGTAAAACCAAAGGGTGTTCACTGTCCAAAGATATTCTAGTGTTGTCAGTCACACTTCCATTTAATCTGGAGTAATTGTTCTAAAACCAGTCAGACTTTAATGAGTTATTCTACAGCACTGAAGCACCATGGAAGAAGTTTGGGTGGAGTAAGATCCAAAGACTGGATGCTGAAGGTGCATAAATTCAGCTTAGAAATAGGATGGCATTTTATAATAGGAGGGGTGCTAACTCTTGGGAAAAAAATGTATTTGTGGCTATTACATTTTCCATTACTTGAACCTTTAAATTAAGATTAACATTTCTGTATGAAAGGAATTAAAAACATTCCCTGTTAGCAAAAATTTTTTGAATTTTATGTAGGAATTGTTACCTGAAATTCAGTGCGGTTGGATGAGTGTAGATAATTACCACTTCTGAAAAATAGATTCATCATTAATAAGCTGTTTGACATCTTAGATTTTAAAAACTAAAGTTAAAGTAATATACATTTAATAGAGTATAGATTTCTCTCTCTCTTCTTCATCATTGCTGTCTTTTTTCTTTTCTGGATAGGCCAGGCAAACAGCACACATCACTGACTGCAAGAGTGTTTCTTAAACAGACTAATTGAAATTTAGATGAATTGAGATGTAGATTGTGATCCAGAAAAAAACCACCAACCGAGTTCTTTGTTGATTCATGAACTGCATTGGTTTTTTACCTTAAAGGGGGACTGAGCTTGCCTACCTGAGCTCTAGGTAAGTAATGTAAGGACAGATAGCTGAGGGAGAGGAAGGATATGAAAACAGACCAACAGAGCTGCTGCCTGTAGTGGAACTGAAAAAAAAAATTAAAAATCAAAAGATAAATGATGATTAAGGTGCAACATAGTGTTATGTACCGATTCTGTAAGATTTATAACACAAATAACAGGATTTTCTCACATTAAAGCTATGTGATCACTCGCAAGATTATATGTACAATTAAAATACATTTTTAAGGGGGATATCCCTTTTGCAGCTCTGTACTGGTTCTGGCACTATAAGTCTATCTTTAAATTTATATAGATTTAGAGATATATGTTTAAATTTCTGTACCTCTTAGGGGTAAATAAATATATTAAAATAAGCTATGGGTTGTATAGTACAGTATAACAATGATAAATGATGTTGTGTGTAATTTTTCTACTATTAACATAAAGTAATATAAACTGAAGGACACTAGTCTATTGAGAGAGTTAGTAGCTAATGTTCCATATCAGATGTGGACAATGTCAGGACTGAATACAGATTAGGCAGTGTCCTTTTCTCCCCAGGGGAATTAAACTTTGAGACACCACTGGCTGCCAATGGTTTTACTGCATTTTGTTGGTGCCTGTGGTGCCTTTCTTGGTCTATTAATTCAGAAGCTGTAAATGACAATGTGAGCAAAAAAGCTTTTCCAGTGGGATGCATTTCATTTATGTATTCTTGTATCTACAATACCTTTTCAATCTGTTTTGTCACAATAACTGTTTAAAAAATTGGGTACATTATCTGTACTTTTGCATGAACCTTATCAGGATATTTCTTTTTTGTTGTTGTTTTTTAATTTTTTTTATTATTATTTGGAGAAGACAAAGTGGCATATTAGGGAGACTTAGAATAATCTGGGAACTTTAAGTATTGAAATGGATTTTCCCTACCCCCTCTTTTTCCTGATTTATTTAAAAAATATGGTATTGTATTATGAAACACCAGGGAAACTCCAGAAATATACACACAATCTCAAATACACCCCATATTTAATTAGAAAATACCTGTTTTAAACATAATTAAATTTAGTAAATTTTAGGAGTTCTCATGTGTGTTCTTTAGTGATTGCATGTTTAAATGTGTTTCTAATCAATAATATGATGTGAAAACAAGATTTGGTTCTAAGAGTTTTCTAATTGAAAACCATTTACTTTCTGAGAATATTATCTCTAACAGGCTAATACAGTAGGCTGTCAGCAGCTGTGGTGAAGGAGTGGGGGCCATGCAGAAATCTGCACAGGTAAAAATAGGAATATTGGAAATAGGTTTGGAAATAGGTCTTGAGCAGCAGGAGCTGTAAGGTAATTAGGTATCACATTCATTATCCAGAAAGCACAATGATGAAATCAGTAAAATCTGCACACGAACTAGATTTTTTTAATTTGAAATCTCATTACAACTAAACTTGTCTACACAGCATGTTTGTAAAAAATTGTCTTTTACAACACCACGTTTCATTTTGCTTAGAAAAAAAATGTGTGATCTTGTTACCATTTCACAGTTATCAAGGGAATACTATCTTAAGTATTTTTCATCCCCCCTCCCCAAATCCTAAATTCCTGTGAAGCAGAAGCCCAGGTTTCTTCTACTGACGTGCACATTGTTATTCTTCGGGTGGTCTTTGGTATGATACGTTTGTCATGGTTCATAAATTTTATTGTTGCACTAAAAACAGGGTTAGAATATCCTCAATGCAATTATAAAAATGTATTAAAACTGAGAAGGATAAAAATATGGTGCAAGATGAGCTTTTAATGATTGTATAAATGTTCACTGTTCCGTGGAAAAAAATGGAGCTTTTCGACATAGGCGTAATAGTGAAATGCAAGTGTCGGGCCAAATTTTTTGCTCCTAGAATTATGTGGGTTTTCAGCATCGAAACGGTGCTTTAATTTCTGCTTGGAAAGCTGGAGGTGTTAAGGCTTTGAGAAGAAGAAAAACTCATGCCTCCCTTTGATTCGTAATGATTTGAGGATATATCCCTTTTCACTGTTTGAGATGCCAGAAGTCATCTGGAATAATATGTTGCACTTTGCTTGTTCCTTAGTTTAGTATAGGTGGGAAATAAATGTTGTGGTGAACTAGACTGCACAATCCAAATTAGCATACTTGGGAAGATACGGAAGCAGACAGCTGCTATTTGAAATGATTTGCTGTTCTGTACTTTACTTTCTCTGCTAAATGGTGTGCACAAGTATCTGAAGTCCTATTGACAATACTTAACGTGAGAGGAAGGAAAACTGAAAATAGTGCTGTGAAAAATTGAAATGCTTGGTCTGACCTGACTATGACAATTTTGGAAGGTGTTTTATGTGATGATAGAATTGCAGAGGAGATCTATCCTCACTAATACATGGTGCAAGAGACTCTTCTATTATATGTGATGACATACACAACTCTGTAGTACATTATTCATTCAAGGCCCTTTTTGAAAAGGTCTTATGTCCTATATAAAACAGGCTATTATGTGATGCATACGCAAAAGAGGATGGATGTGACATTCCTCTCAAACTATACAAACCCTTTTATCTGGCACTACCAAATACATATTACGCATTATTTTTGCCAGTAAAAGAATTTGTATTTAAAATTTAAAGTACACTAAGTGTATGGTTTCTTAAAAGATGCTTGTTTGCAAAATTTAAGAGACTTAATGTGAACATACAGACTGACGTAATCTATGTAGCAAGATTTAACAACTTTGTAAAATATTTTTCCTTCAATTACGTTTTCTTATTTCTCTTCTTATTGTGTTTTTGAGTACCTTTTGTTGACACTTCTCTATTTGCTGCTACATATTCTATCTGCTTGTTCTCAGTGTAGCGGTGTCTCCATAGTGGATTCTGTTGCTGGTGATATAGTGTTCTCATTCATTTGCATTTAAACATCAATTACCTGAATATAATGCTTGTCAATAATACTGAATACAGAGGAGTTGAATATATTCCCAGTAAGTTATACTAAATCATGTGATTTTCTACCCATGTATTACTGGCTCCATACAATTCTTCCTTGTGCCTTTGTGCAATATTGAATGACATGGTGCAAATTTTTCTTGTCCTCTTAATATTGTTAATTTGTCTTCTTAAAAGACATTTCAGTCTCTCCCTGCCTCTGAATATGGACAATACATTGTTTGGGAGTTCAAGGACCTCACATTCCCTTTTTTCCTTTATGAAAAGAACCAATAATAGGGCACATCACTACAGTAAGCGAATGACAACCTTTATATTGTACCTTACATTTGGGTACCTAGATAAATTGTGCGTTGCTGGAAGGATGCTAGGGATCAGGGTTGTCCGACCTACTCAGTGCATGAACCTGGACCTCAGAGGACATTGTTGTGTGTTGCGCTGAATTTGAAATTCTTTGCTTAAACTTATTGGAAAATAAGGTAACCGATGAAGCTATACTTGAGAGCAAAAGTTCTGCCATGGCCTCCAGTTTTGCCTGAATACTTGTTAATCTCTTCTCTGACAAATTTCTTTCTCACAGCAGCCATGTCAGAGGCAAATCCAGAGTTTTGGTGGACTGCGAAAAACTGGAGATAGGGGACTGCAGACTGAGCATCTTTGGCACTCTCTGACAAAAATGATGTGTAAATATTTTTTCAATACATACATCACTACAATTTTTATAATAGGTAAAAACTTTTTTGGTAAAGGTAGGGAGCATGTTCTATGTAATGTCATTAGAAGACTGGAACATAGTAATGCTGACGCTAGATCAGATGTTTATGTGATTTGGAGGTGTTTCTTTGTTGGCATTAAACCAAATGACATCAAGCCAAACAAAGCCTTGCATTTTTTATTGCTAACTTTTCCTCAGTGCTATTACCTGAGTAAGTAGTGATGCATGAAAAAGTAGCATAAAGGATCACAGAACCATAGTTCTTTACGCCTATGTAATTACAAGAAAAAAAGAAAGATATGTGTAGTGTGCATATGTAGAATGTGGAGTATTTGTGATAAAACAAAAGGCTTGATTGGTGAAAGGTTGAGGTAACAGACTTCACAATGTGTGGAATTGTGAATGCATTATCAGATCATTCCAAATAAGGACCAATAAATCATTGATACTATGCCACCTCACCCACTGTTCTTTGTGTTGCTACTTGTATGCATTCTCTTCTGGGACTACTCCTTCAGACAGTATTTAAAATCTTACAGTACTCTTCTTCACCAATCTACCCGTAAAGCCTGACTTCCTTCATAACATGAACTCAACTACAGGCTTCCAGGTAAAAGAATTGTAGTTATAAATACAGAAGTTCTCTGTTGAGAACTCTGTCCTGGGTTTAGAAGCCCTAAGAGTAGCTTTTTTGCTTGTTTTTGAAATAATAGAGCTGCTAGGTCAGCTCACATCTGTGATTTTCAATCAAAGATTCAGTGAAGATGAAGCCAGTAGGATTCACAATCTGTAAGAGCGCTAGTAGGAAACAAAAAAAAAACAAAACCAAAACAATTAAAATATGAAGCAGAAAAACTAAGAAGCATATAGCTTATGTAGAGGTTAGTGAAATATATTCAGGTGTACGCTTGAAGAGACAGAACTAAGAAAACATCTTCAAGAGCCACTAGCAGCAGGCAAAGCCTGACGGGCTCCCAAACGTCGGCATTAGGGCTGCAGAGGTGAAAGATAACCCTTTTTGTGCAGTCTATAAAAACGGTCACTAAGGACTTACAAAATTATCATTGACTCCTTATCAGTGCTAAGCACCCTTTAACCTCTGGTTTGGTTGTGACTTTAAGGTATTTAGCAAAGTATTAATCACTTTTCTGGAGCAGGACTTAAAACTTCCACTACTAGGTGGCTGCCAAATAAAGTTACTGCAACACACTCTACTACCAATCTAACTGCACAGTTAATTGAGCTACATTACATTGTTTTCTGTGAGTTGATCTTGTTGTGGAGGTATTTACATAAGTAATACACATCTTTGTTAAAGGCTTAATGTAGAACTGACAGAATTCGCAGCCACTCCTCTATGTATTTTCTACCTAATGCGTTGCTCCCTCAATAATAAATTCAGAGGGCTGACAGTGTCTAAGTCTGCTGCTCCTTTGCCCTCAATTTCAGTGAGATGGGCCATTGAAAACTCATTACAAGCTGTTTAGACTCTGACTTTGACTTTTGCTCAGCAGTGAACAAAATTAACAGCTCTTGGAGGTAGCAAAAAAGGCACTGAGCCAAAAAAAAGAAATGATGAGAAAAGACATTCAATATTATCTCTATTAGTCATGCAAACAAGCTTAAGTCCAAAGTACATGTGTTCTGCACATGGCTGTAATTTTGTAGCCTTTGTTGCTTTCATCCTTTCTCCCACCTTTTAATACCACCTAAAGAGGTTCACTTGCATGGCAAATACGCACCCTAGAATTTGCTTGCATGTCAAGCAGCAAGCCTCTGAGTGTAGCAGAATTGCTTCATAAATTTAACTATCACTTTCAAAATTCTGTTTTTTTCTAATTTAGTGCTTGATAGTTTTTTATGCGATAATTTTAAAATGCTGTTTATAGCAAAAGTTACCTTGATAGGTAGATTCGTAGGGAAAAAAGTCTGTGTGTATCTATCTATCTGTAAGTAAATCATCAATCCTAAAATCGCTTTTAAAAACAAGTTATTCATTTACACTCAAAACAAACCATTTGGCTGTTTTCTGATGATGCAAATTAAATTCCTTTAGAATGCGAATGACATAAGTATTCATTATGTACCTTATAATGGCAGTCCACTTATTTTTTATTTCTAAGCAAGTGACAGAGGAATACCTTGGGTAACAAGTACAGACTCTGGTGATAAACTTTAGGTCCCGATCATGCTTATTGCTAAACATTTACAGCATGTTATTCTAATAGCTGTAATATTTCCTCCTGATCCCATTTTGTTCTTGCTTTTTGGTTTTTTGATGTTCTTTTGTGAGAAATTAGAAAAATAAGTTGGTAGCCAAGTAACATTTGAAATAGGTGCAGTAAAACCTTTGGGAAAGAAGTCAGTGAAACAATTCATGAAACAAAGTTCTCTTTAGCTGGTGCACTACAGTTCCAAGCTGATGAGCAGTTGAGAGAAAGGCATTACACATACTAGAAAATAGTGAAAATTAATGGCTACTTTATGTACCAAGTTAAGCTTCACTCACATGCTACATTTGCTTTAAATGAAGTTGCTTTCTGTTCCCAGCTTGCCAGGTTGTGTGACTGAAGTAAAAACTGGTCAAACACCTTTTTTAGGGGTAGTCAGTGAGTAAGCTATTAGAAAAAGAGTTGGAATTTGAAATGTTCCAAGTTTCCAGTTTTGTTGGTCTGATCCTTAAACCACAGAAAGTCTGACCTTCACATCAGATAATGTTAAAAATAGATAAACTAATTTTTTTTTCTGCTTATCAGTCACTATTTTGCTTAGTTTGGTATCTCACTGCTGTATCCAGTGATAACTGCACATGCTTGAATTCCAGTGTAATCACAACTCCCAGGAACCATTATGATTGTACCGCTGAATGTTGTTATAATTATTTTTGCTTAAATAGTAGTGATTACTTCATCTTGATGGCCTTCCAGAAATGTACTCTGCATACTTGGTCTTACTTCAAAACTTCAGCCTTTTGTTCTGAAAAGTTCCTACCTCACAATTACTCTAACCCTTTGCATTATACCTTACATACATTAATGGGTACAATAAAAATCTGTAACTGAAAAAAAAAAAAGATACAGAAACAGCTTCTGCGAAAGAGTTATTGTAAAGTGAAGTCTAAATATTTCAAATATTATTCCAGTTTTATATGCCAGTATTTGTGTATACAGATATGGTGTATGTATTATATATATCTTTTTGATTAGTTTGTTTGCTTTTCTTTTTTCAGTGAAGCACAAGGTGCACAGTACTGGTGAAGGTCAGGCGGGAAACAGATTAGCAGCATCTTATACCACAATGTCAAAATACTTAAAAGTGTTTACAGTGCCCACTGACACACAATGAATTTAAGACTGGCAGACTGAAGCAGAAATAAAACTATTCTTATTCTTCTAAACCAGAACAGGGCCCTTGGTGGTTTATGGTTGTTTTAAGGTCCATTAATCCTTGAATCATGAGGCTGTGTAAAAAATGACAGCTTTAACATTCAGTCCCTGGGTTTATTTAAAATGTTTTTACTTCAACACTGTTTCTAATTAATAACAGTGACTATATGACCTGATTTAAATGTATCAAATACATAGGGATGTGGATTCACATTCCTTCATAGGACATTTTATCATTTACGGCAGCAATGTGCAGCCTGAATTGAATGGTGCCAACTCTTCACAGGGAAGAGCTTACTCTGACGGAGAGAAAATCAGATACCGGACTTTAATGTCTTTTACCCTTTCTATTTATGGATTTGTTTGGGGGTCTGAGTACAGAGAATATGGTTTTGAAGCCAAATGACAGAGCAATTATAGAAGTGTGCATGTGTGTGTGCTCATACAGCATATGTTCCTGCTCAAGTTTTCTACCAACATTTTCCTTTCAAGTCCATTGCTGATCCCTGAAATGTAAGTCCCTGGAAGAAAACATCTAGAAAAGCATTGTGTAAAATAATACATTCAAAACTAAATTGAATTGACTGATTTTACAGAACATGGCAGATGTGTTCTTGTAATGTAAACTGCAATCTGATGGGAATGCTTTTGATAAAACTTTAGCAAAAGGGCATGTTATAACATCAGGATGTACATTACTGGAATCCACTGGCTTCTCTTTGACCCATGATGAGAATCAACAGAACAGTGTTGATAAAAGTTTTAGGTTTATCTATTCATCATTATTTCTCAAAAATACCAGCTTATGTGATACATTGAAAGAGAAGACATTTTCTGTGTACCAGAGTAATTATCTCTCTCTACCAGTGTTCTGCTTCTAAACAGATGTTCACAGGGGCAGATATGTAGTCTTAACCATAAAATATTTTTAAAATAATAATTTGAAAGCTCTACAGTAAGCAGTGTTAAATTGGCAGGAACAGAACTAACACTTGGCACTGACCAGTTCATAGTTCAACTAAAAGATCTGGAGAAACCATTAAAAAAAAAAAAAAAAGAAAGCCACCCAACCTCAGCAGGCTAGAAGGCATCTTATTTCTCTTATTAAATCTTATTAGCTTTATTGTGCTGTAGATTCCTGTGGTTGCAATAGGCTGTGTTAGGAAAGGCAACTGATCTGAGACCCACAGCAACAAGGTTGTTCTATTTTCTAACAAATAGAGGATGAATGCAAGCAGCCCAGATGAAGAGACTGTGGAATATAATCCTGTATTTGGGCACAGTAAGATTTTGTGTAAGGCTTAGACCAGATAAAGTCACTCTACCTATTAGGAGTCTTGAGTAGATTTGGGTTTGTAGATGCTTTCCAAATAGCATATAAATCTTGAGAGATACTGAAGGCACTTATTGTCCTCAGCAATGAGTATTTATCTCCTTTCAGTTCATACCAAGGCTGTTGTCTGCAATGTCCTTTCCCCCAGTATTTTTTTGCCTTACCTCTTGCTCCTCTTGCTATTCAATGTACCATATAGGAATCTCTTAGCTGGCTGGAAAACATAAAAGAAACTTTTATGCCAATAGAATAATGCGGTAGCTTATAACTCTATGCTAAAAATGCCAAAAAATACTGGTTTGGTTTTTTTAATCCCCTTTTTTAGGGCCCAAAATAAGCTGCTGGGAACTGCTTACCATGTCAGTTAACAACACCAATTACCAGAGGTATTGCTAAATTCCTCTTATCTGGTGACGTCCTTTAGCTTCTGTATTTAGGCATGTGGAAAAACCCTTTGAAAGAAGAGCTCAGATTCAAACATGACAAACAATAAATTTTTCAGTAAGGGTAGTTTCTCTGACATTACTGTCCTCTGGTGTAGTATGATTGCATTCTGGACATTAATTTCTATATAGTCCTTATATTCTTGTGTGTTCTGTAAAAATGTATTTCCTGTAACTGAATTACTTAATCACCCTTAGCCTTTACAAACTTGTTTGGTATTAAGATGTTATCTTTTGAGAAATGGGAATGAACAAAAAAACAGAGCAAGTGGGTGTTTCTTCTGTGAACAAGTCATCTTTGCCACTGGGATGCCACAAAGCTGGGAATTAAAGATTCTGTCTCGAAAAGAATTAGGTGGAAACAAATACAAAAGACACTGGTGTGTGCGTACGAGCAAGTCTTCATTTGATGAACTTTAACACTATAAAATTTCCATGTGATATTTGGAATCTTTTTAATTAATGAAGGTTGGCTTTTTCAATGTAGTCAGTATAAAAGTTTGTTGAGATACCCTAAATCTTGCTTGGGAAATATAAAAAATAAAGACATCAGTTAAAAGGAATTTAAGATGAAGTTAAGAATAAAATCAGGCCGCTTGGGTAAGTCATGATATGAAAGGCTGAAATAATTCTAGTGTTAAAATGACAGCCAGCGTTGTACATTACTGAAGAGGAAATAGTCTGCTATGCAAAATTATGGTCCTGCACTGTCTGTGGATATCATTCTGTGCAAGTACGTGGATGCTGCAAGAGGGCCAGTCTCCCGGATCCTTCTTACTGTGTATAGGGTTGCTTTCCACCATCAAGAATGGCATAACATCTGTATCATGTGGGCCTGAATGAGGCCATGGCACAGTTTTCATCAAACATTACATATATTGTAAGCTAAGGAAAGAAAAGCATGTGATATAATTGGCATTTTTCTGCAGAGCAACTGACAGTGCTTTACAACTTATTTTCAGCAAGTGTTATGCGGATACTTTTGTTTCTGAGAAGTGACAGTGCCTCGTAAAGGAGGACAGTGTAAAGTAGATTAGCTTTTCTAGCAGGAGTAATGCTATTATGACATTCTCTTGGACACTTTTCATAGTATGCAGGAAAACCTGAGTCCATTTTTTTTAAGATAAATTACAGCACAAGAACAAAAAAAGACAAGTACTCTGTCATCTTGGCATAATGCTAGGGATTTGCGACTATCCATGCGTACTGCCTATACTGTGCTGTACATTTACACGAAGAAGAAATATTACTGGTCTATACTGCTGCACCATGTTCAGAATACCATAGTTAATGTAGTGTCCATTAAAGCGTCTTCTTTTTAGTGGCTTTATAACTCTGATAAAAAGTCTTTGTAAGCTTTAATAGGATAGAAGATCAGCCCAGCAGGGAGTTATTTTGCAAAATCTTTAAAATGAAATGTCAACTTAACAAAAAAGGATTTTGTTTTTATTAGGATAAAACGTTTATACAAGTGTTAGCATGCATGTGTTGCTGACTCTTGCACACCTATATAAACTTTTTGTTAATTGTGGGAGGAAAATGGACCTAGAATCAGAAGGTTGTTTTTCTTCGTAAACCTTGACTGCGTGACACATTTTTTAAATTTTCCACATGCTCATGATATTTACTTGGAAGCCAACTGTGTATTGTTCTCCAGACACTAAAAAGTTCTTGCAAGTATCATAATTTCAGACAGGGATATCTTTATTAATTTTTTATCTTTTCACTTTAAAGAGTTATAGCCCATTCAGGAAAAATGTTGTAGGCATGTGAACATTCATGCTCGTGAAAACTGTTACAGCCTCTTTGCTGTTGAGACATGGGGTCAATTTACTGATGTCGAATGGTCCAGCTCTGCTGATTTCACTGAGACCTCACAATCTCACAGTGATGTTGAACTTGGACTGTGATTGGAATGGAAAAGGGGGGATTTACTTTTTCTGACCCTGATTTCTGTGGCTTTGCTGTAAAATCTCTGTACAAGACTGCTGCTATTTTATATTAGGATAATTTCCCTTAAGGCTTAAGTCAACAGCAGACTGTTTAGTTTTTCCCATTCCCGGGGCTTCCATTCCTTCCTGTTTTGCCCTTTTTCCTTTGACTTTTAAGAAGAGACACTCCTCCTGCTTTTGTCCCATTTTTCACCTCCAGGAGGTGGTAATTCTATTGCTCAAATGGATTCCTGCTGGTTGCCAACACAACCATGTAATTCTGAGGGGAGAAAAATGCCTTATCTGCAGTTTTGATTTAAAGCAATTTCTTGAAAACATAATAAAGTTTCTCACCAATGGCATTAAAGTTAATAATCCTTAATGTTGAAAAGTGGTGGTTAAAAGAAATGAACGAGCACTTGAAGGTTGCAGTCTTTTATTTTAGCAGATAGGGACTCACTTTGGGTTAGATTATAGCCGTGCCTAGTGCAGGCACGAAGGAGGCAAATGGAGAGAAGAGATTCTGGGCCTGTCTTGGTATCCTTCAGAATTGCGTCCCATAAGTATGGGTGAAGGCAAGGTGGTGCCCAGGAAACTCCCGTCAAGACTTTTGGTCCCAGAAGGAGATAGTGCTAAGAATGAGAGGAAGAAAAGAAATATCTGGCTTCTTTCTCTCCCTGCATTAATCAGCAGTGCAAAGCAGAGAGAGCTGCAACTTCCCTGACATGCAGAAGCTTTCTGAGCTCCTCCCAGCACAACTGGACACTTCTGGGCTTTGCTTAGTTACTATTTCCATCTTACTTTTTCTTCTGCCTTTTGCATGAAAGCGCATATGACCTAGATTCAGTCACTAGAAAGTACTTCCTCCCTACCCTTGACAAGTGGTAAAGTGAGACTTCATTTGACTAAGGAGGGGTATTTTGTTCCTCAATATTCTTTATGCCAGAGTGTCTCAATTTATTTTAAATGTGTGTTTTCTTTAGCTTTTATTATTGTCCTTAATGTATTTTCTTAAAGAAAGGCAACTGCAACTGGCTTCTTTTACTTTAAAGGTTTCCATTTATATATATATAAAAAATATGAAAAATATATATAGATGCTTCAAATTCCTGTTTAATATCTTCTTTCTAAGCTATGTGAACTTAGGTCCTATAAGCTCACACTTTTTAGTCCATGAATCAGCTTCTCTGCTTTTCTTAATACCTTTTCAAGTGCTATATTAATATAATTTTATAAGGTGGTGACACAATATTCTAGCTGGGCTTTGCTAGAGAATTAAATAATCCTGTTCTAACTTCACTGAACATGCATTCCCATTCTAGGCAACTGTGGGTATAAACATGTAAAATAGAAGAGATGTGCTGTCTATCGCTGTTTTCCCCTTTCACTTCATCTTTTTTTTTTTTTCCTAACGATGAGTTTACCATTATCCCAAGGTTCTTTTTTAATTCCTTCTGCTCTAAATCAATCAGATTTGCCTGGTATTTGTTTACTTCAAACCAAAGTGTAGTACTTTACATGTGTGAACATTAATTTCCTGTGTCGTGTCAGCCAAGTTAGGGAGGAGGCCCAAATCCTGGCTGTTGTGTTTGGTTTTGGTTTGGGTTTGTTGTTGCTGCCTTTTTTTTTTTTTTGTCTTTTTTTTTTTGGCCTCCTCCATGTTTCACTCTCCCTGCTAGCTATGCAATGTCAGCAAGCACAGCTAGTTTACAGTTGCTTTTTTTGACTAGGTCATTTGTCTGGATCAGATACTGCAGAGGTCTGAAGCGCAACCTTTGGGGAACAGCACTTGCTAGGACCCCGTAAGCACTGCTTTTTCACGTACATACGTGTCTGCGTGCATCCCAAACTGTACGTCGCTGTTCTGGAGCTCCCTAACCCAAAAGAGTGGGTTAGCTGAACGCTAACCTGCTGCTGGGCCTGCTGTCATCGCCGATACGAGCAGCTTTGGGCTCAGTGCTCACAGTTTAAAAAGATTGCTTGATATGTTTGGTCAAGGCAGAAATACTTTTTGGGGGAAGAAATTCAGTACTATATTTAAAGAATGCACATTTGCACTAATAACCTTGAACACTGCAACGCTGAGCTGCCACTAATCTGAACGATGTGTTTGAAGTAGCAAGCTCCTTTGGGAGTGTGTCCGCAGGTGTGTGTGTAGCTCTGGATGCACACATTTGTGCAGAAATATATTGTACAAATCACTTCCCGGCAAATTTATAGTGAGACAAAGCTCCGTCACTTGAGACTTTAGCTAAAATTATTCTGATATTCTGAGAAAATTATGTCTTCATTTGCAAAGCAGTCATTTTTGGCAACAACCTCCCAAAACAGTTGGTCAGGCTGAGTTGGTTGGGGTCTTGTATCTCTTAAACTCTTGCCGGTTGCTGTCTACCAGATTACTACTGCATTAATTCTCATACAGGCTGTGTGTTAGGAGAATAGAGATTATTTTAGATGTTATGCATTAAGGCTTAAGTTGACAGATTTAACAGCTATTTATCTCTAGGGAAAGTGGTCTTTCTAACTTTTTGAGTAAGCAAATGCTCCCTGCTGATATCCATTGCTCTTTTACATGTGTGCCAGGCCCCCTGGAAGTAATTAGCAGCAGGATAAATACCTGGAAGATTATAAGGTTTACATTTTATTAAACATTTTTGAATTTCAATACCTTCCTTGTCATAAAAGCACTTCTGATAGTGAGCATACATCCTCTAATAATGACACAAATCATATTACTCTCAGCCATTTATCAGCATTCATACCATTTTGCCCCTGCAAAATTATTCTGTGATTTATTTTTAAAAGTAATAATCTGAAGGATGCAGTAGTACTTAACACAGCAGAGATAAGATGAGGCAAAATTAGTGAACAATTAATGTAAAAGGCTTTATTTAGTTCTTCAGTTGAATTTATATTAAAAAGTATTTATTTGTTGTAATCTACTTTGCATAATGTACAGCTAATTAATCTGTAACTCAGTCTTCCAAGTGACACTGCTCTTGAAGAAGCAGATGGTCCAGTTTCTTAAGACTGAGACTTACCACGCTGGTCATCACAAAATATTTTAAATAGAAATAGGCATTTATGTGAATTTGCTAGGGCCCACCCACATTATTCTTTGAGATTTCTCTACTGGTCCTCCTTTGATTGCCAAATGGTCTGGCAGGTCTGTTTCCCTGCAGGTTGTGGCAACTGTGTTAGAGCCAACTGTGCTTTTTTGGAGATGTTGAAGGGACAGTAACAAGTTAGGGTGATTGGCTTGTTAGCTGCAGGAAGGGAGCAGAGTTTCACTATAGCACAGAGTCATATAATAAATAGAGCAAACAAACCATGAAAAATGATAATTTGTATTTACATCATAACAATTAGTGTACACAAAGCTGTCAGAATCCTAAAAGACTGCACCTAGAGTTTCTAAATTGTCTTGGGAGAACAAAAGCAGCCTTTACCATGCAGGAGGATTATTTTTCATATCCTACTTTTCTTGATAGGGACCACCAAATGCAGCATCACATACGGTCTTGTGGGGTTCAAGTAAACAACCGGTATGATGTACTAAGTGCACATCACTTAGTTTAAATAGTAATTCCAAGAGCTGCTTTCTGAGATGGGTAGAGTTCCTCTCAGGCAATCAGTGTTGATTCTATTTAACAACATTTTCATTTAATTTAATTTAATCTTATTTTATTTATTTTTCCTGTTACTTAGAAAGACATTTCTGTGAAAATGAAGCCATGCATTCTTCTCTTGGACATTTGTCTTCTCCTGCCTGAAATGTAGTTCAGAGTTTATTAACCAAGCCAGAAAATTGCATGCTATCTCAAGAATGTGACTATTTGCTATTCTCCCTGAGATATGCCATATGCTTAGTTACGCTGTCTTAGTAGAGGAAAGGTCTGCTGTTAATGACTGCATTAATGTTATCATATAATTTTTATTGGGTGATTCTCTTATCAAACTGTATGAATGTATGTTATGTTTGGTCAGTGCATAATATTCTTGGGGGTGGGTGGGTGGGGAATCTACAGTCCTTTATGAAAATAATATATTGTTTCTAATTGAGAAGTCAGTGGTTTGGTGTTACTGATGGCATGCAAAACACAAAGCACGCCGTCGTTTTCTAGGGTTTCGTAACAAGACCGCGAGTTCTGCATCTGCTTAATTTTCACAGTTGCAAAGTATTAGACAAACCCAGTAGAGAAATCATGAGACAGTCTGGTTAAATGCAATATCAAAATGGCTATTTTCAGAGTAGTTTTGGTCACCAAACAGAAAAACAATTAAAAATGTATTTGCCTGTTACTAATCAGAAGGAAGATGCTGAAGCACACATTTTTATAGGAGAGCTTAATATTGACATAACATTGAAATCTGGTCTTTTCTTATGCAAATCCTGAAAATATATACATAATTATATACATATGTACAATATTTTGCATAGGCAAATACAGATTTAGTACAAGTGTGTTTTGCCTTGAAGTATACAAAGATTCCTGTCTCTATAGAAAGTGTTTTTTGCTGTTGGTTTGCTTTAACCGTGCAGTGTTTCGGTACAATGAGTACTTGAGTCAGTGTTTATTTCAGTCAGTGAGAAAGCTTCTTTTCAGCGGCATTTGGAGGCAGATCTGTGGCAGGGATAAGAAGGTAGAAAACGAGATCTTGCAAAGAAAGTAATTAACATTGCCATTTTCAGAATAACAACAGAAAAGTGGGAGTACAACTGGGAAGTTTAGAAAGTCTTTCATCTTGAATGTGTTTCTAGTTTGGCTTGGTTTTGTCTTGTATGCAGCATGAAAATGTATATGTATTTAAAAATATAAAAGAAGGAAAATCTATGATTAAAAACTGGTCTTTGCTGCATGGAATGTGTTAATATTTGCAACAGTTGTAAGCATGTTTTAGTGAAACCATTACAAACTACTGTGTGGAATAGGATACCCCATTATGTCACTGATAAAAGTGAAACAATTGAATATGACCCAAGGGTGGATTATTGCCACCAAGCAATGTAACAGAATGTGCATTACAGTTAGCGTAATTGCACAGCTAACTGATTTCCTTTCCTTTAAATTAAAATTGCAGTATGAAACTACATTATCTAATTTTGCTTACCAAGATGTTTAGGAACTGTTTGCAAAGTAGAGCAGACTTGAAGTAATGTGCAGAAATGGGGGAAAAAAACCCTGCTTGCATAAATTATTTTCTACGAGCAACTAAAAGTTCTGGCCTGAATTCTGGCAAACTAGAACAAACTTTGCACAGAAGGCAAATAAACATTCATTGTCCCACAATCCAAACACAATTAGATGAAACTGCAAAAGTCAAATTGGTTACAATTTACTCGACATTTAATGAAACTAAGGAAGAAAAGAAATGACTGAAAAATGGCTTTAGATACTTTGCTTTTGTTTGAGATAATTTCATCTCTGTCTGGTTAGAGGAACACTCAAGGGACAACAGATTCAAAGCCTCATCCTATATGCAAAAAGTCTGCTATCGAGATATTAACAAGCCAAGACTCATTAATTAATCTTATGCCTGTATTTTCTTCTTGTGAGTTTATAATCTCTATTGCTTTCTCGTGTGTTACACTTCCCCAAAATGTTTGTATATTTTAAAAGCTAATATAATCTTGAAATACCAACAACCATGAGACTGAAAAGCTACCAGAATATTTTGGTTCTTTTTTCCAAGTTGGGAAACACATAAGACACAAAACAAAATAGATACAGAACTTGGCTGAACTTTACTTGAATTTTGCCAATGAAAGCTTGCAAAATACAGCCAACTTGGCTATTAAAAAGAGCCCTTGAGCCAGCACTAATTATGTCAACAAGTAGTTCGTGCTCAGTCCTCACTGAGTCCTGCACTTTTATAGGATGGGAGGATGAATGTCATGTACGTATGGAGCTGAGCAGCTGCTTCGTTTACCATTACTCCATTTAAGGGTGTGCTAACCTTGCAACAACCTAGTGACATCATCATTTTTCACCTTATTCCTTTCTCATGGGGTATGTCTTCACAATAAGCCCGAGGTGAAAAGGTTTCCTCGGCAGGCAGACAGCCTGCATGACAAATGTGCTGAGGAGTCAAAGAAAATTTTAACCTGCCCTACCTAGCCGTAGTCACTTTTTGCACCTAGGAGCAAAGTGATAAATGTTTTTTTCTTCAAAAACAGAGAGGTGTAAGGGAGAAGGCAGGGAAAAAGAAGTAGGATATGCTACATATGATATTGTGCTAAAGCGATCTGCATACCTGTTTTTCTTTTCCCCTCGGATAAGCAAGCAGTGTGCCCGACCCCTTACATCTTGATTGCGGTCTTCAAACAATGGGAAGCTCTTTGTTTGAAAAATCTGTGCAGTATTTCTGTGTTAAACAGACCTACGTTATACTCACCTTGGCGACACTAGGGAGCTGCGATTTCGGCTGTGCTTTTTTAGTTTTTACTCCATGTGTATTGTGTCCTCATCATTCAGAAAATATTTTCACACAGAACTAACAAGTCATTGTAATTTTGTGAAGAGTCCCTCTCACTCCAGCAAAATGCCTGATTTTCCATAGGTGATTTCAAATCTCCTAATGTACATCGCATTATATTCTGTTGTGTCCTAGACTAAAGTCAGGCGTAAATAAGGCTCACCAGGATGTACGGTTGCTCATCTGCAAAACACTTGGCTGAAGAACAGTGATTTTAAAATATGATATAAAACTACCTTTGAGGGCAGGGTAGCCATAGCTATATCATTTCTGTAGCTACTTTTGGTTATGAAATAAGAAAAGATGTGATTCAAGAGTTTATATAGCATTGTCCCATAGCAAACTTGGGGATGGCATGGAGGTGACAAAGCAGCGAAGGATGAAATCATCTTGCACTGTCCTGCAGTGGCAAAGTCCAGCCAGAGCTCCTCAGCCGAGCCGAGTGTTCTGGGGGAAGGTATTTGTGTCTGTCCTACGAACGTGGGACAATCTCTTCGACGGGAACGCTTGTGTTATTGCGTGCCTGCCTGCCTGCCTTGCCTTCTCCCCAGAGTAGCGCTCCGGCACGATGGGAACGAGCACCATAAAGTCACCCATGACTTCAGCTGTCATGACAAATGTGCTTATCCTGCACCCCGGCCAGTGAAATGATTCATGTGTAATCCCAGCACCACGATTTCCCAACGCAAGAGACAGCTGATGTAATAAGCAGGGTAATTTAAACATGAAAAAAAGTGGATGAATGGAACAGATTTAGGATTAGGATATCAGGATGAATCTTCAGGAGATGTGTCAGGCTCAGAGAGCAGGTGACATGAAGGGACACAGACCGGAGCTGGCACACAGCTGTCTCTGTGTTTCTGTCATTTATAAAGTTCTGCAGACGTGTGGTAATATGCATGAAGTGTGTGCATATGTACCTGCATAATGTGTCTATACAACCTGCACTGTAAAACATACCAAAGATCCAGAAGAAGAAAGATCTTCAATGCTGTATAATTCGTTATGCACTGCATAGTAGACTTTTCAGATATTTTAATTGTCATGTTAAGATTTTAGATGTAAAACCATTGTGATTGAACAAACAGGCTTTTAGCTAATTTAAGTTAGAATAAAAGTGAGCATTTCAAAGCTGTATGGTGGGAATAGCTCATAAATGAAGCATTTTTCTCCTTAGGGATATAATCAGAATGCAGAAAAATCCCTGTAGGAAAAGCATTCATAAATTAGAAAAAAAAATGGCTAAACAGAAGCATCATATTGCCAGATATTAAGCTGGAGGTATGCTAAAAGAACCCTGGCCTTGTTTGTAAAGTTGTGAATAAATCTGTTAAAAATAATTGAATTTATATTTAACTTGAAAAACAGGGTAAGATCTTTCATTCCGCACTTATAAGTTTGAATACACTTTCAGTTGCTCTTAGTTATCTCAAATTAAATCTTAAATTGAGCTTGTGGTTCTGTGAATTAATACTCTGGCCTTTCAGCTCTTTTGCTGAGGTCATTCAAATCTAATGGTAGAAATGGTCACAGGGTCAAGTCTTGGTATGTAGAGTATAGAAATGGTTTAATGATGCCAGCAGATGTTTGCATTCTGCATGTTGGAGTTGTAATGCACTGGTGGGCTCTGTGAAGGCACTCGATTATCATGTTATTATATCTTCATTCTATCTGAATTGTGAGGTAAGGAATAAGAATGCATTAAAATAAGGTGAAGGTTCTGCCTTAAACTAACAAAAATAAGCAAAATCAGAGTTAATTTTCTACCTACGCCCTTCTTAACTGTCCCTATTGTGCTTAGTCATTGTCAGGGTCCTGGGAGGTTGCATAAACTTAAATAAATAGGCTGCAGTTGGCTAGAAAAATCGAGACACATAAGAATGACTTTGAAATGCTTTGGGTTTACCCATTATAAGTCAGAACTTAAGTATTACGTTTATAGACTTTATATCTAGTTCTCTGTTAATGTCATAATTCTATAAAAGGTTGAAAATATCCATGAATATGAAAATATTAATGACCAAGGAGCCAATAAAGAATTGTAAAGTGCCAGGCAGGTTCTGCCATATGGACTCAACACTGTTAATATAAATAAGTGCAGATTGTGCATAAAAGTGTTATAGGAACAGGACATGCAGTACACGGTAGCCAGTTTTAATCATTTGTTGATTATAAAGATATTAAAAATCAAGTGAACATACAGAATTGCAAACTGCACTGGAAAGCAAAAGCTTTTAAATACAGAATTGCATTCTTAATGTTTTTTTATTCTTTTTTTGTTTAAATTTGACCTCTATTCCACCTCCTTCTAAAACACATTGTTCCAAAAGGGCTTGTGTTTTTCCACTCAGAAACACAACATAGCCAACATCACTAAACAGAAGAGATCCCAGGACGGCTACATTCCCGTAGTTTGTTTTTAAGGACATTTTGCAAAATCGTGTTTCTAGGCTAAAAATCATATATGAAGTTTCATCCTTTCATTCGTAGCAATTTTACAAATAATTTTATAGTACTTTTAAAAGGAAATGAATGAAACGTGACTAAATGCTGATAAGCCTTTTGTTTAGCCATTCTGTGTAACACCAGAATGGGATATTTACTGCTGTTGTGAGTTTTATTTGTCATCTTTCCTAGTTCATCACTGCCATCTTTCTCCTTGGTCTGTACAGATAATTATAGCCAGCTGTGATGATTGTTATTAAGGTTATAGCAGTAAAAGCTCTTAACAAATGTACTATGATTTGAAGCTACTGCGTTGTAAGTTTATCCTATAATAATGTGTTTAGTGGACTTCAAGGGGATGCATACGTGACACTGCAGAGCTGTAAATTGCAATAGCTTCGGAAGTCAATGAGGGCTCAGTATCGTGTCTTACGGGACACACAGTCTGTACGATACGTATTTCAAAGGCTACTTCCAAACTATACTTTCCTTCTCGAAAGGTCTGCGCACATCAGTGTTACCCATGCTTGCTGTAGAGGGCAAAGTGTGTCTGCTGGCTGTTTGCTGTGTTTGGAGCTAACAGACCGTAGTAAAGGGGAATGAGCAGCCGTCCTCTGGGTCTTCCATCACTATCATTGCAAATAAATAAATAACCTAAATTCTGATTCCAAAGCCAAAAGCTACCTTCAGGTTCACCTCTGCAGTCTTGTTGAAAACAATGTATGAACTAGCAGAGAGCCCTGTGTTGACTTTTAATTCCCCGGTGCATTTGCTGTGCTGCCGTATGTGCTAGTGCAAGTGTCCGTGGAATGGTAGGGGAAGAGGGAGCGTCTTCTTCCCTCTGAAAGTCATCGACAGAAACTGCACAAGAAGTAGTGCAGTGAAAGTATTAAAACATCACTCAGAAGGAAGCTGCGCTTGAGCCTCCTGTATTGTTCTGTCGCACGTTAGTGTAGAAGGCTGTGGTGAAGTGTGATAAATTTGGTTCTTCTACACTGTATTATCACTTTGTTGCTTAAGTGGTCTTGTGAAAAAAGGCGACAGCAGTACCTAACGGACAGTACGATTTAAGTCCATCAACAGCACGTTTTTTCTAATGTGAAACCTTGTTAGCATTTGTCAGCTGGGAGATGTATTTTGACAATCAAGAGATATTGTTCAGGTGGTTGAAATAATTTTGACATGTTTGATTATATTTTTTTTTCCCAATGCATGCTGATTAATCCTAGGTTCATATATCACACCAAATTGGAAAATGCAGCCTACCTGTATGATGAATGTGTTTAGAAAGGTTTAAAGTTTTGTTCGCTGTAACATCAGTGCCCTTGAAGGCTGTGGACAGACTAGATCCAGGATTGCAAATACGCTTCTCCCTCCCTCCCTCTCAAATGCCCCCTCCCTCGCTGCCCTGCTCCCTCCTGGGGGGGCTGAACCCCGTCAAGCACTGCAGGCTGAGGTGGGAGTGCTAGCTCAGACTAAGTTTATTCTAACCCAGGAGACTGAAATGAATTGGAGAGTTTTCTATTGCAGACTTTTCTGTTGGTAGACCGTGGGGGTGGCCGCCTAGGATGAAGGGAAAAGGCAGGAAGGCAGTGATGAGCAACTGGAGGGTGCGCGTTGTTCATGAGAAGTAGCGGGTGGTAACCGTAGTCTTTATGCAGATAAAACTGTCTACCTATAGCCTCAGTAGGAAGACCTTCAGAACCTGTAGATAGGATTCAAGTGAAGCATGCGTATGCCTAAGGTCCAACGTAATAATAAGTGGCAATTAAATTTGCATCCGTTTCACCTGTGGACTTAGTTGTCAAGTTTTTTTGATGTCTTGGGGCAGGGAAATGCATTGGTGCCCACAGACTTATTGGCGTTATGTCATTACCATAAAATTGTAAATGAGAGTTTCCCTTCCCTCCCCCTGCACGAGCGCAGGGGAATCACAAGCAGTGATTCTGGTCATTATGTGCAAGAAGAAGTGATAACTGAAACAAAGAGGCATCGTGTTGTACAGGCTAGTTTTTATCTTCAGTCAGCTGGATTGCAAATAAAGGGATAAATATGCATTGCCAGAAAATGGATTATTCTTTTCTTTTTCTTTAAGTACTGTGGGATCTCTCCCTTCTTCCACCAGGAGACCTACAAGGTCGCCAAATTAAACCTGTATACAATCCAAAAATTGAATCTTAGTACATCCATTTTCCTAATACAATTTCTGCAATACCTATCGGTGCTGACAGTTTTGGTCACATATCTCTATTGTGCTGTTCAGTTTTATTTGACAGTGCAGGATGGCATCAGCATGTATTGGAGGTAACATCTGAGCTGTGGCTGATCTCTTGGGACTGCTGTGCTACTTTACCTCCTTGCCATCATAAATGGATGTTTCTGTCATTCCCTAAGATTTCCTCCTGGGTTAGGCATCTTTCTTTAATTATTAATCAAAAGCAATGTAACAATCATTGCAAACAAATGTATCACTGTACTGAAGCAAGTATGTTGGATGGGATGTTAGTAGTATTATTGGAACAGGATTTGGATGTAAAGGTTGTGATCTTGTCTTTTTCACATCTGCTTGATACATAAATTATTATGCTAGTCTGAGTATTGTATTTCCCTGCTGCAAAAAGAGAAAAATAAATGCACTAGGCTAGCTTTTTCTGCAGCGTTCAAACTGAACAAAGGCCAAGTGACTTATGCAAAGCCATTCCTGAAATCTGTGACATAGCTAGGACAAAAATGTCCCGAGTTTGAATGCAACCATATGCTTACCACAGGGGAAAAAGAGCGCACAGTTATAGATATGCAAAATCCCACTGCTTTTTGTTTGAGTTGAGACTAGTTTATGAACTTCTATTGTCCTTAGTTTTCACGTATGTTTTACTTGCAGCAGTCATGCTTTCAGAAGGAAGTCTACATTTGATACATTTTTTTTTCCTAGGCGCAAATCTGTGCGTCACTGTTCAGTTCCCAGTTTGCATGCACTCACACAGGTCTCACTTCAGACACGGGATCCTTGAGCAGTACCTGGGAGATGTCTGCTTTAAATTAAGCACCCCTTGCTAGAGGTCAGGTTAAAGAAAAATCTCCAACTGCTCTAGTCGGCATGGAGCAACTTTGTGTTTTCCCTTGCGGAGCTGAGGGTAAAGGCACAGGCAATGCTTGTCGGTGGGTGAGAGGGAGCACTGTGCCAGCCTTGGGCACAGACACCTCTCCTCTAGCAAAACTCTCTGGCTACGTCCCCACGTTACGTTTCTCCCTGAGTGCACAGAGACATCTGTGAGAGCTTTGGGCTTCGTAAGGGGCTGCAGCGTCTGGTGGCTGCACAGCTTCCCCATCGCCTGCCGCCTCTTCCCACACATGGACCAGCTTACCAGCTCAGCTAGGGAAGATGGGGTTTCGTCACTAAAAACTGCTACTCGTGGTCTTAGAAATAGAATATCAATATAAAAGACATACATTTTCACAGAAACAAAGCGATGGGTTCATTTGGTTTCCATTCACAGCATTAGCTTAATCCCGCTGTTGAATACGCAGATGTACAAAGCTGTGGCTCTATCTAATAAAATACATGTGATCAAATCTGAACTGCTTGTCTCTTTGAGACATTCATTTAATACATAAATTTAATATACTTTTCTTTGATAAAACTCTTATTAGGTGTTGAAGACATTGCCATTTTAAATATCGGACTAAGGATATTTACTGACTCCTGCAAATCAGTCATTCTATTGAAGATATTTATTAAGCTCCAAAAAATTATCCATATTTCATTGTGTGCAATATATATGGGTACACGACATTGCATTGTGGTGTTTAATTTTTTTCTTCTTGAATTTCTTACAGGTATCAGTCTTGACTGAAGTAAAGTCAAGCTGACTATTTTAATATTAGCATAACAGTATAAAAACTACCAAAAAGAAACTGCTGGAATATGAACATTAGTTTTCATTTGTGTTCACTCAAATTGTCACAAATGTTCTATCTCCTTCAACAAGCCTCTTGCTATTATAAAAATATAATAATGTAAATATCTGCATTTATTAAAAAATCATTTGTGCAGCCCATAGTCACCCTTTTAGAGGCACTGAATGTAGGTCCTTATGCTGGAAATTAATAATGTCCTCATTCTCCTGTTAACCTCATGTCTGCTTTATAGGAAGCAGAGGCCAAACTTTCCAGAGCAACTGAAAACTGCTACATCTGCCACTTGTGATGAAACTTGTATGAATTCTTACTCAGGCTAATTTGAAAACATGCACGCTGAAATTTTAGAATGATTCCAAATTCTGACTTTCTACTCTCAGGGAAAAAAAAAAGTGATCTGCGCTGTTTTAATGAAAATATTTTAATCTGTCTGGCTTGAAAACGTTTTCTTCCTTAAATACTGCTGCACTTCGAATATAATCAGTACATGGTAATGAGGAAGAGGTGAAGGTTCTAGTTTTGCATCTCTTTCTCAGTGTCTTTTACAGGATTCAGCCTCTGTGCTTTTAAAAAAATGTGACTCCAACCTAGCTCTCCCTCTTTTTGTAGGACTTAACCTTACCTACCTATCCCAGTCCTGAGAACAGAGAAATGTGAATCCAGTGATGTTTGTAAAGGTTTAGGAAGCCATGGACTATTACAAAGATATTTAACGAATAAGGAAGTGATGTTACCTTGTAAGCTTATCCCAACTAAATTTTCCTGATTTTATCTTAATATAAATAAAAAATGACTAAGTGATAGTCATGTGGGAATTACAGCAATTTCTAGGTAATATGAGGTTATCTGTAAAAGAATGCACATGATAAACTTCTTTTGAATTATTAGCTAGCTCTAGCTTTAATATGTATTCTATATAATGTACTTCAATGTTATTCTGAAAATATTCTTAAACAGCAAAATTAATTAAAAATTGAATATTTGAATATTTTATTGATGATTAAAACCCATAAAACCTTCCAGGAGTTCATGGAAATAGATGCTTCTGTGCATAACAAGACATTGATGCTTTTAAAAAATGCCTAAATTGTGGGTGCTACTTCTATTTCAATGAATAAACTCTTGACTTACTTTTATTTGCATAAAAGGTGAAAGATGTGAACTGCCGCCACTAGATCCATGCAAACAGTCAGCATCCAAATTACAAGTGCTCTTAATAGGTCCCTCAGGCTCAGATTCACAAAAGACATTCCCATCTGATGTCATCAAAATATATGCAGAAAACTATACGACCTTTTCAGTTGCATTGTGGGATTTTTGAACATCAGGATTTTTGACAGGATACGTTGAAAGATGGATGTCATGTAAGTTAGCAGTTGCACTTGCAAATGTTATACATGTCTGAGAATAATTTGTCCACAACATTTAAATACCTGTGATACAGTGGGAGATGTGTTTTAGCGGTGAAGGAAGAATAATCCAGGAAGGTTTTCCTGCTGACTGGTACGGGGTTGAGTTTGGGTGCAGCAGCAGGACTGACACAAGTGAAATAACTGCGTGAGAGGAGAAGTCCTGCAAGTGCTTCTGCACTGTGGTGCATTCTGGACAGTCCTAGGGACAGCACTTTGGGATGCACCTGAGTTCTGTTACTCCAAATACGCTACTGGGAGAGGTATGGCTGCCCAAATGCTTGTTTGCCTGTGCTGGTGGCAATGCGGGAGTCCAGGGGGTGAGAGGCTGAAACAGGAGCCATAAGAAGGGCAGGGGAGGCTAGTAGCTAGAGGATGAGAAAAGTCACAGGGGAGTTCAAATGTCTCTGAAGTTATATGAGGGCACTTGTCAAAGTCAAGGGTAAAAGACAGAGAAATGCTAATAAAAAGCTCAGTTTCAAAGCTGGGAACTGAAAATTGGATGCCCGGTTCTGTATTTAAGCAACTAGCATGACATTTAAATGTATGAAATGCCTATTTACAAGCTGAAATAAATGCTTATGTCACTGATAGGAAGAGGATTGAGGCAGGTGAAAACATCCATCCCAAATGCTGGCGTTCACCTTTGCCTTTGCTGCGTGAAAGAGATGGTGAGGGAGATTCCGTGCTCGGGGTAAAACTGAATTTAAACCTCAGGTTGCACAATAAGAACCTAATGAATTGCAGAATGTGTCTCTTTACTCTGAAAAAGAGTAAAGGAACACGAGCAATCTTGGACTGTATGTAAATTGTTTCATTGTACCTGCAAAATATAACATGAAAAACTTGAGACTTATAAAATGTCACCTGCTCTTATCGAGCTTCGAAGAGATTACCTCTTAACAGAAGTTTCATTTTCATTTCCTCCAACATTTACTGAAGTGAACGAGGGCCGTGACTCCTTTATTTCCTAATCCTAGCCAGCAACTTGCTTTTTTCTGTGTTTTATGTCATTCCATATGACATTGCATCAAGGCAATTCAGTGCCGCATGCAGTTGAACCAAAAGCAATTTAAGTCAAAAATGGACAAATATGGATGTCATTTATAAAGCTTGTTCAAAGGTCTTTGACACAGCTCAAAGCTTGCGCACTTTTGAGGTGCAGCAAGGTTTTTCTCCTCTTATTTCTGAAGCCAAATTGTGGCGTTTTAATAGAACTCCGCTGAGTGAGTAGCAGACAACACTCTGTACTAAGAACAATCCTTTCGTAAACTAAAAGTGTTTTCACTTTTATTATTTATAGAAACTTTTTCGAAGAAAAATATAGGACCCAATATAAAAACAAGTGTAGCAGTATCAGTGGAACAGCCTTGCAGACTAAAACCCAAACATCTTGTTGTACAGTCTGTTAAAATCTAAAAGCTCGTCCAGTGTACAGAGTTGGACTATGATGGGGAAATAAATTATGTTTTCTTTGATGGCTTCTCTGTTTTCACACCCATTTTAATCAGATCCTAAATGCTGTTGGTTCTAAGGCTTTGCTTTCAGAGTATTTTATTTTATATATATATATCAAAATATGTATTTATGTATTTATTTATACATATATATTTTTATATATTTTTAATATACATATATAAAGAGACACTTCCTCCCCAGTTAAGACTCTGTGGCTTGCTCTTTCTTTTGCTTAGTCATTGGCACCAAAAGCCCAGATGTACCCAGGCAGTCCAGCTCTAAGAAGAAGTCTGTATGGAGAACTTAAAACCTCTGTGTAAGGCCACAAATTCCAATGCAATACTATACGCTGGAAAAGATTTCTGAAAGTGCTGTTTCTTCAACAGAGAATGCTCAGAGATTCTTAGAAATTTTTCTTTTACCGAAGTGCTGAAGAGTTTCTCTGAGTAATTAGTTCACTAGTGATCTTGAGATAAAATCATAGTGGCAAATAAAAAATACCCCATTTACAAATGTTTCCTCATGTGTTTGGGTTTTTTTTCTCTTCTTATCCTAAGTGTTCAGCTAATACAATTCATATGTCCTTTACTTGGGATCTCAAGAAACATTTGGAATTGCTTATAAACATATTTCTTTAATCTTGTTTTTGATTAGGACATGTTTCAAAGCACTCAGATGTCCTGCTAAGAAAATTCAAGAGAGAGATCACAGTTAAGTGCATCTCTGTAGCTCTAAATAATTCTCCCCTCCCTTCTCCCGTGCCTTCATGACTTGTCCCTTCCCCTGAGCCAGGGGGGCTACTCATGCTTTTGCCATCAATGTTATTTTGTCAACTGAAGTGTGTTCAAAATTACCAGCACAGATTTATTTTGTTATTTAAAACATTCCGTTGCTGTCTGTTGTCTTTGCAATAAAAGGTCATGGTAAAATAGCGTCATGAGAACTGTTTTCATTAAGAAGGTATAATGGCAAATAAAAGTGCAGTTTGTAAATAAATTTATTACAATTAATGATAATATGTATGCTGTGTTTTCGTAAAATACATTCGTCAAAATATTGCTGTTGGTAAAAATGGGTTTAAGGATCCTTGTCAGTATGTTTGGCTGATTAATTAAGGAACTTACTTTAATATCAGAATAACATCATCATAGCTTCTTGAAGCAATTAAAGTAATGAATTACTTGCATTCCCTTACATTTTATCTCGATTCTCTATCTTTTGCTACACTCTTTTCCAAATAGTAAATATATTCAGTAATTATATCTGATAACATGTAAGTAGTTTATATTAGATAGTGAGATATATAATGCAGATAAAAATAGTCTACATTACATCTAGTGTATATTACATTTATTTTATAAATGTAGTATGCGATGCTTGCTTACTGCATATTTCAAAAGGGCTCTGAAAGCTTGATAAACTGATAGGCACTTTATACAGAGTACGTTATTTCACACGCCTCCTTGGTTCTTGCAGTTACTTCTGGAACAAAACATGGTTTAAGAGTGCGTGGCAGCAGAGCTAAACACTTCAAGGAAAAGATGAGAGTATATCTAATCCGATTCAAACTGTCCGTGATATTTAAGGTGTAGCCACTGTTTAATATTTTAATATCAGAAACCAATGGTTTAAATATAGCATTCGTGGAGTGTTAGATTCTTAAAAAAAAAAACCAAAAATCAGCCTACCTCTGTAGTATATAAGATCTTACCCCACATAGAAACAGACTGTTAATAGCAATCGAAATGCAACTACAAAATTGTTGCTATTTTCAGATGCTCTTGAGATTAAAGAAAAGATGTCTAAAATATTTTGCTGCCCTAACTAGAAGTTTCACCTTCAGTTTCCCAAGGTGACTGTACCTCCAGTGCCAGTACCGAGTACCGGTGGCAGGAGGTGTGGGGTGCCCCGAGGTGCTGGGAACATACGGCATGCACCCTGAGTGACTTCTTTCTTTCTGTGCTCTCCTGCGGACGTCTTCTGGATACGGGACTGGTTTGGCTGTGCAGAGGGATGGGACGGTGAGTCTGAGGTCTCACACCCTGCTGTTATTTAAGGGGTGACCCCGATTACCCCCAGTGGCTCATGACATCCTCTGTGCCACAGGTTTCTGGCCCCTCCAAATGGCTGGAGGCTGCGTTTGTGGGTTTAGCTTTTGCCTGTGTTTGACTTGCAAGACGGAGCTCAGTTTGGAAAGCTGTCATCAAACGGCAGAAAACGATTCCCTGGCAGATTGAGAGTGCAGTCTAAGAAGACAACCCTCTGCCTCACCATTAAATCACCATCGTTCCTGCTCATTTGTAATGATCTCAACCCGACCCCCAAGTGGGGGTGAGGAGTAGGGATATCCGCAGCAAACAGGAGGTACGCAGAGGGTATGCATCCAAAATAAAATTCTCCCAAGGCCTGTACAAAAAGCAGTGTATACATTCTGTCTCGGGACTGAATACAGCTGACCTCGCAGTTGTCTTTACCATGAAGTTTTGGAGGACAAAGCCCAGTGAAAGACTACATGCCGTATTACTAAAGTATACTTTGGTGAAATATTTCTCAGCACTGAGCAAACATTACAAGTAACGAATATATTTAATGGAGTGTATTATTTTATTATAGCTAGTTGCTATAAGAGGCAGTTAAAGCACGATAAACAAAAGAAGCAGAAATGTGATGTTCTAGAAGATCAGATCTCTTTGCCTTTTATCTGTTTTGTCAACTTGCATTCATCTACTTTCTGTTTTCTTTGGTGGGCAGTCATCAAGGCGTGAAATAGCTGCCTTCCCACATTACCAAGCCATGTAAATTTTGCTTTGGGAATGAGCTTATTTCAGACAGCATTCCTAATCGTGGTGCCTTAGCACCACTTGCATAGGGAAGAACACATGATGAAAATGTTTTAATTCTTAGAGATGACACAATTACTAATCTGTGGCCTCGATGAGGTTTAACATATGAAATAATGATAAAAAGTCATAAATATGTTAGAAGAGCAAAGAGCAAAATGCTTATTTTTTTGTGTTAAAGTTTCCTAGTCTTTCTATATTTTGTCAGTTTATATGGGTCGACTGTATTTTTTTTTGTTTCAAGGACTGTATCCTACTGTTACTGCTGTCCACTACACTCCTAATGGCAGAGTAACACTGAAATCATAATTATATTTCCTAATTATGTGTAATTAAGCAAAACCCAGATGATGTATTCAGCAAGCTCTTGGAATAGCCAAGGGTCAAGGACTTTTGGAATTTTGTAGCATTTCTCTAAATAAGCACATTATACTGTTAAAGCCAAGATACAGTTTTGTGCAGTCTGTTCTGTAAACCTGCTTAACAGCTAAAATATATAGTATTCATTTATTTAGCTGAGTAAGGATATAGTTGAGATTTCCTCCCTCCCGTTTTTAGATTTGTCGTACTTAACCCAGGAAAAGGGACTTTAAACTCAGCACCATAATGTTCTGCATGCTGACAAGCTAAGTGATATTTATTTTTTCAAACCTTAATCCTTTTGAAACATGGAGAAATAAATACATCCTCTTATCTAGCATATGCCTGAGACTGGAAATAAATTCTTATTTTCTTGTAGTCCTGTACCAATGGTCTACAATGAATAATTTGGGCAGTCTCACTGAATATAATAGAAAGAGCTTCTCTATTACCAGTGATAATTATAAAGCTCATAATGGGAAACCTCCAAAGCCCTACCATCAATCAAGGAAAATAAACAATGGAAAATGATAGGTATATAGAAGTGAAAATGGCAAAACCACATATGGAAATGCAATAGTTTCTGCGAGGTTATAAATCATGGGGGAGTCATAATTTTAAATGTAATTAATATTCTCAGATTAAAACATAACTTTCTAAGGAATTTAGCAGACATTTTTACAGTCAGGAGCTGGACGAGTCAGAGCGTTAGTAATGGGATTAAGGAGACTTTCACTTCTAGATCATTAGGTCAAATATGACCCAAATCTCCAGTGCCTGAAAGTTATCGTTTCGCAGCTGTGCAGTGGCCTTTGTAAAAAGATTTGTTGATTTTGGTCTAGACCCCAGCAGGCAAGGGTCTGCAGACCAAAATCAGCCGTGCTGTAAGCAGTTTTGTTCTCAGTGAAAACAAAAGAAGTTGGCCTCCATTATCTCAAAGCTTGGATTTTGGAGTGTTAGAGCATCGTTAAAAACCTATCATGTGAATCCTTCCAGTAGCAGAAGCCAAGAACAAAATGGCCTTTGCGAGGAAGCTGCCTGCTTGGTCTCTGGAAGGGATCCCTCCGGACGAGGATGCAGATGAGCGTCGTTTACTGGAAGTTTTTCTCTCCTTGTCTCATGAATGCCTATCCTGGAAACCTAAGACAAAGAAAAAGCAAAGGCCTTCAGAACATTCCTTAGCGTGTAAATTCCCACACATGCTTCTTGAAATAGAGGTGGATGTGAATGATAACCCCAAAGTCCATTGCCATCAGTTTAGCCATCTACATCAATTTACTGGTAAAAAGCTTGCTAAAGATTTGTAAGTGAATGATATATTAGTTTTGCTATTAGTTGTGATAGCGAATGTAGAAAGGGAGGAACCCACCTGGTGTAAAGTATTAGTATCCAAATTAGGAAAACCCTATTTTTTTTTTTTCAACACCTTGTTGGCAAATTTTAATCTTACGTGGTCTTACATGAATGAACTCAGGGGCACATTGTGCATTGTCTCAGGAAGGATTTGGGCAGGAGCTGGACCTGCCAGCAGCAGTGCACTATGTGGGAACAGTACATCCAGTTTATCTTCCCATCTCACACCATGGCCCAGAAGGCTCCAGCTAATGCACTTGGCTTTCTTCATACTGAAGTGCTGGAGGTTAGAGGCCTTGAAATTTTCTCCACTCACACATAGTGCCATTCCCCTGCAAAATTTGGTAATGTTCAAAATACGTCTGTTCATGCTGGTTGACTTCTCAGCCACTTGCTTTCCCTTCAGGGAGATCTGAAGACATTCAGGGCATGTTTGGAGTTTTCTGAAGTTTTTGTGTCTATGTTGATTCCTGAAGTGGCTCGCTGGGGAGGCAGTGAGTTAATTAAGGTTTCCTCTGGGCTGTCTGTGGGGACGAGCGTGCCTGGTGCACACTCACGCTGTGACGGGTGCTGGACCCAGTCTGGTTCAGAAACCTCTGCCCTTGCTGCAGTGCACTGTGCTTACGCTTATAAACCCAGCAGAGAGGTAGAGTCCACACATTCAAGGACAGCACTACAGTAACATGTGCTTTCTTACATGTTCGCCCAATGCTTTCTTGAACACGAAATTGTTAACAACTTAAAAATTCAGTCCTTGAACCAGCTCTGTTTCTCCTAGTTCTTGTTACTGTCCTCAGGACGTGACCAGTGCCGTTGCCTCACCTCCATTTGGACTGTGGCTTATTTACACCTCTTGGGTCTAGGACACTTCCCGAGATGCTGACTTGCAGTTTTCCATTCTTTTCACTTCTTTTCCCAGCCACAAGCAGGCCCAGTTCCTTCCTTGTTTTCCGCCCTTCATTCCTGCCCCCTGTGACTCCCCAAACCACTCTTGAGCCACTATCTTTTTGGCAGAGCTTATAACTGTAGAAATAATGGAGGACGAAGGAAATGTCTGTTGCTCTAGCGATAGTTGTAATATGGTAATTGCCAGTGGTTTATTCTGTGGCTAAATCAGCCAGTGCTTAAAGGATTCCAGTTTTGAAATCCTTTGTTCCTGTTTTGGAATTCTTCCATGTTCTTTTCCATACATCTGAGTGAAGGTGAGACTCTTTTTCATGTGATTTCCACCAAAATCAAATATATTTTTGACAGTTGAGGAGTCTGTCTACAGGCTGAATAAAAATTTTTGCAATGTTGTTTTTTCATACGTATATAATACTAAATATTTTCCAGAAATATTTGTTCCCGTGTTGGAAGGTTACAAGAGGAAAAGACCAGTGAACCATTGGTAGCAATGCGTTTTGTTTGCAGTGCTTTGTTTCCTGTTGTGAATTTCATTTACTAGGTACACATGACACAAAGCTTTATTAATTGCACGAAGAAATGACACCACTATTATTCCCAGTAACAAATGAGTCACTAAGTTTGCAACAGCGGACGAAATATAAATGCATGCATGTGAGATCTGCAATAGCTATAGGAGCTCTTCCTAAAAATAAATTTCAACTGATTTACAGCATTCTCGAATAGTTTAATATGCCATACTGTGTGTGATATATTCAGATTTCCAGTCCCAATGCATTCCTGAAAAGAATGTCCAGTGTTGTTGTAAGGATTAAATGTCCCATGGGGTATAAAAGCACCAGAGGATGGAGGACAATGAAACATTAGATGTAAAAACAAACAGATGTAGCATAATAAGTAAAAGGTCAATATGTGCTGAGGACCAGCATGCGTAAAATCAGAATGGTAATTTCAAATAGTCAGAGGCCAGTACGGCAGCAGAGCTCCCTCCAGTACCGCCCGGTTAAAAGAGTCATTAGGCAGCCTGTACTCCAGCAATGGGCTCGAGTGAGAGAGAAGTTTGGCTCTGCTATCTTTACTTGCCTCTTAAATAATTCATATGGTTAATATTTAAGTTTCAGAAACCTGTGGCCAGCAAGAGAAAGTTCTTCTAAATGACCCCATTTGTGCTAATGTAACAATCTAATGAAAACTTTAATGCTTATGTTTGCATAATTTCAATTCATTTTTGCTGTTCTGATTATTAAAATTGCTCATTTAATAGCTATCTTTTGTTTTGTTTGATTTCAGCATTCCCTTTGGTAGGAGTTGCAAAAATTGTGAGGAAATGGATTTAATAGACACGGTCTCAGAAATGGTTAGCTAAATGGTGCTGCAAATACTCCCAATTTTTCCCTTTGTTCTTTTACATATGTTTAAAGATATTTCTGTTAATTTACAATTTGAAAGGTGGGTGAGGAGCAGAGAGTTTGAAAAATAGATTACTGTCTTCATTAATACAGGTTTGACCTACAAAGTCTTCACGTACTTAATGATTAAAAACCAAAGTACTAAATAATAAATTATAAGAATTTATAGGAGTCATCATCTTGAAATTAGCTTACTGAATGTTCTTATCATAATAAATCTGAGTGGGTGTCTAATTTAGTGTTAGCTGACTAAAATTATATGTTGCAGTCAGATAAAAAAAAAAGAAAAAAAACTTTTGTTTCAAGACAAATGATATGAATTTAATCAGAAGTATCCTGAAAGGCTACCATATTTTGTTGTGCCTACTTTGCAGAAACTTTGGCAAAACTGGTATTGGTAGATCGAAGATCAATTTCAATTTGTGAATCTGGCAGACAATAAAATTACCTCTAGCAATTCAGCGATGTTTATGGTAACACTTCCCTTACTGCTATAACCAGTCAAAACCCCAAGAAACAAATAACAAAATATCTGCCGTATCTCTTATCCAATCTAAGAATAGCAGAAGCATTTGCCAAGATCTTTTTATGTGATTGTAGAACAATCTCCCTCTTCCTTCTTTATCTCTCACTGTTATAAAGATGCTTCTCAATTCAGTTAAAATGTATTTCTCCTCACATATGAATAGGAAACTTCACATACAGACCTGAACATGTTCAGAGCTGGTAAGCTGCTTCTAAAATTCCGCTCCTGGGAAGCCTTGAAGGAAAAGAAAGAAATACAAACGTTAATTTAGGTAGCATATTAAAAGCAGTCCTAATCAATATTTTGCTTCAGTCCAGGCAGTAAAAGATATGGTCCTGAGCCCATTCTCAGGACAGTCATCCTGAGCCTTTCTACTATGCCAGAACAAGTGGGTTTGGCCAGTATAGAGCTAACATATATACAGTCTCTATTCTGTTGGCAGACTTCAATGAATGAAGGACTGGGACCCTGTTTTGTAAACAGGTGCTAAAATCGTAGCAAAGTAGCTTTACAAGGGAAATTACTCTCTGCAGTTTATAAAGAGCAGTGAGAGCTGCAGAAAGCAGTCAGGTTCGACTTCATCCTTTCACTTTGCCTCAGTCCCTCACCCTAATTAATTAGAGGGAAATATGCCTTCCAGAGAAGAAGAAAATACCTTTGGGATTTTCATCAGGAAGTCATAGCTCTTGTGGTTAAAAGGGAAAAGATTTGTTGTTGTTGTTTTAAATATTAAAAATTTAAAATGTGATTCACTAGTAGTTAATTTTTATCATTAGTACCAATTCTGCAGTGCTAAATGCTGTTGATAATATTTAAGCTTCTTTATGTAAACATAATTTTTGATTGCAGATTCCTAATCAGAACTAGAAAACCCATGTGCCTCAATCATTTTTCCCAAAGAGCTCCTGGAGATCAGATTCATCTCTGAAAATGCTGATTAGTCGGCTTTCATTACCTCCTTACAGAGTATTCAAATGTCGAAAAAAGGCAAAACAAAGATGAGAGTATACAAATGAAAATTAGATGCATTATTAAATTAAAGGAGCTTATATCTCTCGTTTTCTAAAAAGCCTTTACCTTAGCAATCTCCTGCAGTTGGACCTGGTGTGATCCCACGCTCTAGCAGTGTACCCAGAGTGTGGATGAACAGGAGGTTCCTTTCGAGCGCTACTCGCCCTATATGCTGTAAAATGGAGAGTAGCTTAGGTAATTACTATCATCTCACACTGTGTAATCATTGTTTAGCTGGAAAGGAAGATTCTTGTGAAGTAATTGTTGTTAGCCTAATCTTTAACAATCTCATCCAAACTCCCATTGTTTTTTAGGAGTGAAGATGAACCCCATTTTCAGTCTCAGTTTTATTTTCTGCCTTTTAGACATAATCATGATCAGTGGTATTTCCTTGTATAACGTAGTGTCCAAAGACCCCTTATGATGAGTGTCTGCTATGCTGGCACCCATGCAAAGACTTGTTTAGAGATATGCCTGTCCTGCAGAACCTGCTTGATGAGCCCACAGCTTAGGAAGTCAATCTCTACAGCAGTCCTACAGATTTCAGTGCTTTTGGAGCAACTGGGATGACTCTTACTAGCAATTAATTCAACTGGGCGGTACTGGTGAGCATGCTATGGCTCCAGATGGTTTAGCAGTGATTCCTGACACTTTTGGAGCCAAGGCTCAGTGGCACTATTATTTCCTCCAAAGGCACGTACCCATCAAAAGGCAGTAATGTTAAAGTAAGTCTCCTGATAGCACAAGCTGAATGATTGGACTATAGCAAAAACAGAGGAAAGGGGCCTGTCCATTTAGTCAGTATTCCTTCCTTCTGGTTTGCTCAGCAAGATCTTCAGGGGTGGACTGCCCACCAGCTGCCCTACACATTGTGTAGGTGTGCTGCGGAGGGGTAGTCACTGTGAGATTCCTGCAGGGCTGAGTACTGGCAGCGTGTTTCACCTGTAAAGTCTACATGACTCACTGAGAACGCTGTAGAAACTGTAGATGAAGACTCAGCCCAGACTATATGCGGAGGGATATTTTGTGCTCTGTTCTGTATCCCTTTTCTTTCATGCCTGTGCAGGGTTAATCACAGGATATGGTGATGTTTCAGTGAACAGTAAAATATAACTCATACATGAAGATCGAGCTAATTTCATGTTTAGTGAAAGAATACTCCTTTTATAACAGCTCCGGGTTTTGTAATGGAAGATTTGTAATGCACTGATTTTTTAAAACACTTTTTTCCAAGTATCATTAGCATTACTAATGTGAGTGTTACTTTTAGAGGCTTGACTCAGCAATTTCCGTATGTTCCAGATTTCTTGCCACCGATAGGCAGCTGTGTTGCTGTGTAACAATGCAAGGTCATTTTTATGTCACATATGTAGAAATAACAGAAATTGCATTCAGTCTGAATTAACATAATGTCCCCTAACATTTCAGTGGAAACAAACAAACAAACCTCAGCATGATCCGTTAACACCACAATTCAGGGGATAAACTCCCGCACGGGCTCTAGAAGCACTTGATTACAGACCTGGTCAGTGAGAACTCTCTGCACTTGGATGCTATAATCTTTTTTTCTTAATAATTTTGCCACAAATCAGCTATTTAATGCAAACGATCAGACAAGTTGTTTTTTCTGCTTTGTTTTAGCAGATCAGGTTTTTAGATAAAACTTGACACAGATGCCTCTTTGTAATACATACAAAGATACAGGCAAGAAAAAGGAAACAACATTAAGCACTATCAAATTCCTTTGTAATAAAATAACGTTTGTTTGCTTTCTCCCTGCAACTTGTTGAGGTTTACAGTTCCATGTAACATTATGCATTTACAGAATTTTCCTTAGGCTTCAGCTGGCCCATTAAGAACACGTCGGGAAAGAAGAAAACATGCATTTCCCAAATCCACTACACTTTGTACCCGGGTCTGCAGAGCAAATTAACTAACTCTTCTGTGAAATTAGAGAAATGATAGTTTCTTTATCTTTAAAAGAAATTAATGAGTGAGCAGGTAAAGTAGGGGAGGGAAGAACAGTTGCTCTTCTAATTTAAGAAAGGCTCGTGGTTCAAAAATATAAACACACAGCCTGGTGGCCAGGTAGCTTGTTGTTATGTTGGGGTTTTTTTTCCACATCAGTGATATTCTTCAGTCCTGCAAGTTAGTAAAACCAAGACCACTTGCCATAGCTATAAGCTATCAATAAAAATTAATGTACCAGAGGGAATTGAAAGGAAAAAAATGTACTTAAGTGTTCAGGGCCATCGAGCCACCCATGCATCCTCTGCGAGTGTATTCTGGCGATAGAGCTGTTATTGTTGCCATGGGCTGCCATTTAATGTTATTTTCCTAAGTAAATGCTTCTGTGCTCTGATCAAGGACATTGGCAGTAAACCAAGACACAGTCTTCAGAAAAAGATGGTGCCGAATGGTATTGAATACTGTTCAACCAGACCTGGTATCGGAGGATAACTAAAGCCCCTCTCTTTTGAAAGTCAGTTCAAACACAGGTCTAAAATCATTTCGAGAAGGGAAGAGTCCTTCTCTGTTCCTCTTTCTCTTTTTTCTGAAAGATTTTTCATTGTGTTTTGTTTTTTTTTTTTTTAAAGAATGACAAGAGGAATTAAAAAAAAAAAAAGACTAGGATATATCCACTTTAAGGTGATTTTAACTGAGGAGAATGGGAAGATCAATAACAAAACCAAAATCCCCAAAGAAATGTCTTTCTGGGATGGGTTTTTGTGTTTGTCTGCCTTTCCAACAGAACGATTGTCAGACCGAGGGCTCCCCCTGTTAACTACATCCCCCTAGTAGTTTTTTTCGGGGGGGGAGATGGCTGTGGCTCTACATCCAGCCCTGGATGCTGATGCCAGTGGTATAGTTCTGTTCACAGGGAAGGGACAAGAGGTGTATAGTCACCCCCAGTGTAACTGTATTGAAGTAAAGGATTTTCCACTGAGGAGGACTAGCATTGATAGTGATTCTTTTGGCTAAAATGCTAACTGTACTGTGTTTGTCAATCAAGAGAGTACATTTTAAACCAGGAGTGCCACTGTGTTGTCCCCTGTAACAGCTGAACCCACATTTGCTGAAAGAAAAGAGAAAAAAAGATAGGAAAGGGGTTTCCATTTGCAATGATCGGTGTACAGGAGCTGTAAACAAATGCAGACATGGAGGCCTGTAACAAGTAAGTGATCCCCCAGGTTAATTTTGCCATCAAACTGCAATCCCCATTTCTTCCTGAGGATGATTATTGTATTAAACTGTTACATTTGATTCATTTGTAGTTAAAGCAATAAAACTACATTTATTCCAATAAAGTAATAAAGGGCAGAGTCTGTGCCCCAGGGGCCTGAAACCATCATTTTGGGTATGGTACACTCAGTGGTTGCAGCACAGAGTGCTTTGGGGTGTGCGGTAAAGAGAAATGGGATTTAGCTCATCATGTACCTCCCGTAGGATGGGTCTGTCCTAGTGAAACCTTGTGCTTTTTGCTGCAGGTGTAAGAAAGCAGCTGGGTGCAATCCCTGTGGGCATTTATTTTTTAAATCAAACTTTGTTAGCCCAGAACTTGGTGAAGAAGAAAAGGAGGATATTACAAATGAAAAGGCTGACCTGGCTTTTTGGTATGTGTTATTGATAGTATGTAGACAGTCATGCTTATTTATAAATCTTCCAGGGAAAAGTACTTGTTGGAGCCATTCTTCAGGGTTATTTAGCACGTTTAGGTCCTCCATCCACCTTTCAATCCAATAGCTCCCCTTTTCTTTTAATGATGCGTTTCATGTGCGGCAGTTCTTCCTAAAAGTTGCCCATACAGGGTCAGACCAAAGTTCAAAGCAGTCTAGTATACTTGCTCTGACAAGTGACAACAGCAGAAGCCATAGAAAGAGATGGAGAATCAGCAAAAAATAAAGAATTTTCCCCCAAATCTCTCCCAGCCTCTGATAACTTACATTAATCAGTCAATTTTTGACTTGTAAACTTTTAGCATCCACAGTGTCTTGTGGGAGGGATTTAACAGCTTAACTTCACATTGTGTTAAAAAACTCAGTGACTCCTTTTACGTGTTTTGAGCCTGGAACTTGCTGTTGCTATCTAATGGCATCCAGCTCCCGTCTCGAACAAGGCAGTCTGTCGCTATTCACCCTCTCCAAGCTGCTCGTGGTTTTGTAGACCACAAGTATGTCTCTGGTCAGCTGTCTCTCTGTGAGGAAGAAGATCCAGAATTTAATCGTGTACACAAGTTATTCCATAGCATTAATAATCCTTTTTGCCCTTCTCTGTAGCTTTCCACTGCTGGGATAATTTTTCAAGATGAGGGTACCAGAACTTCACGCAGTTTTCAAGTTGCAGACAGATCATCAATTTATAGCGACATAATTGTGTCTTCTATTTTCTATTCTACTCTTTTCCTAATAATTCTCAGCTTCCTATTTCTTTTTTAATTGCTACTGAGCATTGAGCTGATGTCCTCATAGCACTGCGTCACAACTCCAAGATCTTGCTCTTGCATCCTAAGAAGAAGTTCAGTGCAGGCAATTGAAGTTGCATTTGTTTTTTCCCATGTGTGTCACTTGATGTTCATCTACATTTAATTTCATCTGCCATTTTATTGCCTAGTTGCTGAGCATCATAAGATCTTTCTGCAAGTCTTCACAGTCAGCCTTCATCCTTGCTAGTGTGACTAGCTACCCTTTTTTTTTTTTTCCGTAGTGGTGAGGAGGGAGGGAAAAAATGGAAAGGCAACTGTAGACTGTGCTGGATGGATACAAACTATTTAGACTGAAATCCAGTGATCCCCACTAGAGGCAACATGATTAATGGAACTGAAACCTCAAAAAATGGTCTTGCAACTACATTTTTAATGCATAATATTTGTGTGAGTTTGACATTCAGCAAAATGCTTTCTCTCATGCCTGGTTTGAAGTTAAAAATATAAATGGAATATCCTAGATTTTATTTATGCATCTAAAGTTGTTAAGGAGGTAAAGGAGAATCGAGAGGTAGGCAGCCCAGATTACATATCTCCAAAGTACAGTCCCATCATTTGCAGAAACTTCTCCTCCTGTTGATTGAATCATTCAAAGTTGGGTTGATTTTAGTAATTCAGAATTATATATATATATATTAAATCTTTTCATTGAATAAGCAGATGTTTGTTTCCTTGTCCAAGGGAGAAGTCATAATGTTTACTTTGTGATCTTGGAAGGATCAGCATAAAAATGCATCTCTGTCATGCACACGCACAAATACACACATTGCTGGCAATGGATTTCCTAGTACCAATTTTAGCTAATGTTGCAGATTATGAATAATTGAAAAATATAGTGGAAATGCTTCATCTGAATTTTGTGTGAGCACTATCTAATGAATATTTGAGAGAATGTCTGAACTGTTGCTTAGAGGCTTGCCACACTGCTCTGTGTACAAAAAAAGACCTGCAGACAGCTTACACTGAAATTTTGAAAATCCTAGGGAGAAAGAAGTTTAACCGAAAGCTTTTACAACTGTATGAGTTCCACAGCATTGAATTAAGTTAATAAATGAGAGCTTAATATCAATGAAAAGTAAGTGCACATCTGGATTTTGCAAATCTCAGCATTCCGTGGCATTAGAAACTCTCCCTGTCAAATGTGATGTCTTCAGTGGAGTTTTTAAGGTACCTCTAAAACTGTGTACATCAAAGGTTCAATATTGTTTCATTACGTTTTATTTTAAGTGAGGGAAAGTGCAATTGCATTTGGAAAAAAATACTAGTCTTTGTCATTCTAAATTGAGAAGTATGGGTGAAGACAACTAGGACTATAATCATCAGGGTCTGTAGCATTTTAATAATACGAGGTACCCAGTAAATTGTGGGGGTTTTCCTTCAGTACAGTGACAACAAATATGCTTTGTCAGTCTTTCTAGACTTTTATTATTCTCCCTGTGAGAAAGTGTTTGCTCTGATTGTCTCTAATTTAGAATTCTTTATTTTTCACTTGTCTAATCGTTTGTATTGAGTTAAAAGTAGAAAGTCAAGTTGACATTATCTGCACAATAAAGGATTTGGGGTTTGCTGGTGTAGTTAATTCCCCCTTACTAACCATCGCTTTTGCTTTTTCTTTTCTCTCTTGATACTCAAATTTAGGTCCTTTGTCCGTCCTCATAGCTCTTCCCTTTCATACATTAAATTTAATTGCCGGCACTCTGAAAATCCAAATAAATTATGCCATTTGCACTACCATCATCAACCTTCTCTGTAACCTCAAAAAAGCCAAGGAGAATAGTTAGGCAGATTTTTCTTTTCTAAATCTCTACCAGTTTTTTTCTATTATGTTACAAATATGTGTTCCTTTCTACCTTGCCTGTCAGAATGGCTTTCAACTGTTTTCCTTGCTAATGTTGACAAGGTGATTGACTTGCAGATTTCTATAGCAGTTTTAGACCTTTAAAAAAAAGAGAAAGACTGCTCTTATATTCCACAAACTTTTTTTTTTTTTTTTTTTTTTTTACTGCTTGAACTTCAATTATTATTTGTGGCCTACAGATCTTTGACAAGAATAAATCTTACAGTATCTAGTCTGACAGACTCAATTTTTGTTTTGAATTGCCTCCTACTTTTCTAGTAGTAGGCACTGTGGTAATTATATACATAGTCAATGGATGACAGCCAGGATATTGTTATTGTAGTCTTTGGTTTAGAGAAAGTATTAATTTAATATTTCAGTTGTTTTACATGCTGTCAGGGTGTAACTCTTTTCTTGATTCTGGAGTACTGAAAAGTAAAAGTTCTGGGCAGTTCTGCTTCAATTCTTTAGCCACATCTGTTTTAATTTTTAGGTTTTATTTCTCTTTATTGGTCTGGCACATGTCTGTAGGGGTTTATCCTGCAGAAATTTTTTTAGTATGTACTTGTAAGTCTTATATAATCAATTGTGGTGAAAATCAGCAGTTTGTATTGATTATAGTCAATGAGTACTTTTATGTTTGTATTTAAAAAGGAAAAAAAAAGCCTATGGGTGATAGTTCATTAGCTTATAAATATAGTATAACTTCCTGCATAATTACAGGGTTTTATAATTTTTATAATGCTTTTTGCTTATTTTCCTTTGGATAATTTTCAAAGTACTATTATTCCCTCAAGAGATCTCTAAGAGGCAGAATTTCTGGCTATTAAAGATTTGCCATCCCACAAGCAGCAGACTGAGAGTACCTCCAGGTTATTTATAACTGGATTTTATCTCAGAAAATTAACTAAAGAAGATAAACCAAAATTCTAGGGGAAAATGCCTTAAACATCTCATATATTATGCTGTGCTCAAACAGCTATTTTAATTTTAACAGCCTGGCAAGCCCAGTGGAGCTCTTTTTCTGGTTTTGGGCACAAAATAAGATAACACTTTTTGAATTCCTCCAGGAGATCATCTAAGTGCACTTAAAGCGGAGGCATAAAATATGAGTTTACAATGCGATATATTTAAGCTTCACATGTTAGTTTAATTGATTTTCTGTGTTTGCTACTTCTAAGAGCCCCAGAACTCCTAATCTGCCCTTTAAAAAACCAGTACATTTTCAAAATGTTGTATTAGCAGGCAAGGACAAGTTGATCTGTTCCACAGAAAGTTTCATTGTGTACTGGTTCCTCTAGTGTTACAGCCCTTTCCTGAGCACTGGCACCCTCAGTTCTGCCAGCATTTCAGCAGACACACACATTGACATGCCTGCATAATCCCACTGCTTTTAGTGGGCCACTCAGGCAGATAGGGTTACACATCTGATGCGTGTTGCTAAATCAGGGACGGAGTTCGTTAGCTGTGATTTGTGGGTGGGCTTTTGGGGAGCCTTTGGTGTGAACGGGGGGAACGAGCCTACCAAATGCAGAGCACCTCAGCTGGACTGCTTGTGAGAATTTAGGTGTCTGGTGTGATTAAGCTTAAAATAACAAACTCATTTTCTTTCTAACATCAGTTATACTTGAACTTAGGTCTAGAGGGGTGAAAGGTTATTGCAATAATTTATTGTACCTTATAGTACAATCGGTGTTTAAAAAAGAATGGTAGCTGGAAGGCATGTTCTATTCTTACTTCAAGGAAAAAGTGCTATCAGATTGCAAGGACTAAAATAGTTGCAGTTTCTAAGTATGCCTTGTAAATGAAATGATGAGAAAGGGGTTTTCAAGACAAATTTTGAGACTAAGCATATTAGCTCCTTTTCTTCACATGTTTATAATAATAATGCCTTGCATTTACGATTATATAATTATGATGCACAACTGGGTGACCTTTGCAGATGACAAAACTATTAATGATTTCCTCTGGCTTTTGCTTTTAATTATTCATGTAAAGTAGAATATGGACTATAAGGACTAGAGTAAATAAGGATGATTGGTTCATATCAGTGTTATCACACAGCAGAAAGATCTTAATATTTGCCTTCAGTTTGCTTAGAATTAGGTATTACCATTAAAGAAACTGGCTTTTTATTATGCATTATGGAACATAAACTGATATATACAGCCTTGATAGGAAGTTTTCCATAACATCTTGAAAAATTTTAGTCAAGGAAGAATATAAACTCTCTGTCACTATATGGACTTTTTTCTGCAGCCCTAGCTGCATCACTTCTTCAGGACAAAAAATAAACTGAACTTGGAATTTTGGCTGAAAATTGCATGAGGAAATTAGTGATCACACTATCTGCCCATTTAGACTTCTTGCCTTTAATAAGTGAAAAGGTGGCTAAAAAAATATGGCTGAGTGTTGCCTCATGCCATCTGTGTTTTCTTTTCTAAATTATCTAGTCTTATAAATATTTGAATAACTTTTGCTCAGAATAAACACTTTCCTCTCAGCTTAGCGCAAGAACACACTTTGGCTCTTGAGACCATAACAATTGGATAAATTAATATTAATTTGCTAAGAAAATACTTCTTCATCTGTTGAAATATCTCCTACTGTAGTCTAGAACAAAACTTACAAATTTAGAAGAATGTAAATACTTCTTGACCATTTTCCCAGTGAACATAATTATGGGGAGCTTTGCACAAAGTTAATGGGCTGTACTTTCTAAAATATAGATTACACAGAAAAATTCCTGGAGGTGCAAGGAGGGGAAAGTTAGCTACACATACAGATTCAAGCTGAACCCTAATATACATAACCCCCAATTTTTTTTAGAATTCTTTAGAGGTGGGGGACTTGGATGGCTGGAACCGTGTCATAAGCCACTATTTTGAGGTATCTGCTTGCCATTAACAGGATTAATGTACATGGCATGATTTTACAAGATTTCCAATTGCTACTAACATTTATTAGAAAGAAAAAAGCGACTTCTTTGAATTACTGAAAATAAGGGGGTTTTTAACTTAGCATTGAGATTTTGTACCCAAGAGAGAAAGGTCTTGTGTAAACTCTGAGTTCCACGCTGGTCATAGGGAATGCATCAGTGCAAGTGAAATTCCTTTAAGGAAAAAAATAGAGTGTATGGGACATAGATCATTGCATAAATGAATGCAATCAGCTTTTCAGTGTACTTTGGGAGTCCTGCGAGATTCAAAGAAAAATTACACCTTAGAAAGTGATTTGACAATGCCTATTTCTTTGCAGTGTGCCAGTCCTATGATCCTCCAGGTGCAGGGCTTGAGGCAGGTGCTCGCTTAGGTGGTGCGGGTAAACTTTGAGGAAAAGACAAAAAAGAAATGAAAAGGACTTCAGCAAATAAACATGACTAAATGTTGTTGCCAGCTTTACATGTACGTATCTCTTTGCCTAATTAATATGAGTCTTTATAAATTTATGCCACATTTTTGTCCTTCAAGTCATATACAAATACTCAGCATCCCGTATTTGCATTTGGCTAAGACCTCTCAAACTTCATGGTTTTCCATTTGTCACTGTAAAAAGAAAAAAGAGAAGAGAAAAGAGAGAAAGTGGAAAGAAGTAAGGAGCACATAAACCAAAATAAACCTGATATTTCATTTGTGTTTTCCTGATAGATATTGGAGTTCTTTCCATATACTTGTGCATTGAGGGTTTTGCTGAGTGAGCTAGGACACTGTCTCTTTAAGTGTTTAACAGTAATTGGTTCATGTCCTGGTGTTCATTGAAAATCCTAGACATTTCATGGAAAATCTTCTTAATGAGGGAATGAATTTTTCATTCACATTAGAAAGCTCACTCTGACAAACAATTTCTAAATAAAACTTTGGCGACATGACATCCCATATTGGACTTGACAAAGAGGACAGGTGCATTAGAATAAAACTGTATGGCGATCCTTCAAGCTGTCAGCCATGAATATTTTATTTCTTAATGAATCATCTTTGTGAAATGAACTTTCTTGTTGTAGTGTCAGTGCCATTTACAACAAAAAACCTGCTCCTTTTAAAAGGTGAACTCCTTAAAGATGCTGATGCCTGCATAAAATACTTAACCCTAGCCAAGGTATTCAGTAAATTTAATAGTGTTTTTTTTCCCCAAACTGTTTGAAATATAGTCTCATACTACCAGGTGTGACTGTCAAACACAACCTTTTGCAGTTGCAGTTTTGTTAACAAAGCCATTATTCAGGGTAGGTTAGCAATGAGGTTGATCCATGGGGCATCAATTTTGTTATTAAAAAACAAAGTATACGTGCTTAATTACTGGTTTTGTGTTTCTTTTGTATTCAATGGTATGTTACTTTTATTTTGTTACTTTTATTTTGTACTTGTGCATAATAATAGATTTATATTAAAGACCTTATGTATGAAAATCGTAAGTCTAACAGACAACAGCCACTTACACCATCGTGTATCACTGTTCTGTATCATGCGAACAGAATAGATCACAGGCCGTCCTTGTTGGTATTCTGGGATTTTTTTTCCCCAAAAGCGTAAAGTGAGTGCTGATTGCAGTGGGTGTGGAGGGTGGACAGTGCCTGCTGGAGCGATGGCCCCCCAGTACCCAGGTGTTTTGTGCTGTCCCTAAACTTCCTCTTTCTTTTTTCTAAGAGAATACAAATGTCAGATCAGTTTATTCTTCCGCCCAGTTTATTTGTCAGAGTAGATTTGAATGTACTGGTTTTGCTAACAATTTTACATTCATTGAGTTATCTTAAAAGCATATATGTTTCAGCATTTTCCTTTTGTTCTGCGAAAGCAGCTTGATTTGGATTCTCTGGGGAACGCTCAATTTTTATTGATATTAAAAATACCCATTTGATTGCAAACCTCAAAGTGGACTAGATTCATTTTAATTTACATAATGGTGTCTTCAGGGACAAAGATTGCATGTCCTTTGTGGCATTAGTTTGTGGATGTTTGTTCCTAGCATGTGTCAAGTTCAAATTACAGGGTTTGTCATTTTACTTACAGGCTAATGTTTTGACTTCAGCAGATATGATTATACTCATTGTCTTCGTAGTCCCTGACCTGTGTCCTTGCTGATACTGGATATATACGATGTCTTGTCTGCCCATGCTCCCATCCAGCACCCTAATCTCAATGGAAAGACTCCAAAAGCTCAGGAATAGGCCCCCTTTAGTGCTTTTTTTATTACCTCCTCCTTGCGTTCCAGTTTCTTCCTTCTCGTGCTTTACTTTTATCCTTGTATTAACTTTCTTTCCAAACATCTGGGCTTATTAAGGAAAACTTTCTCAGATTCTGCTCTTATTGAAGTCAGTAGCACCCTTCCCACTGTCTTTAACTGGAGGAAAAATAGAGGCAAAAGCTGCGTTCAGAAAGGTTTTATTTCCCTTAGCATTGACTGTTCACATGTCTGTCTGCTTCTATTGCAGTTTTAAACTGTCTGTAAAGTTTGTTGAAGCCTTCATGGGAAAACCTAGAATAGGTTCACCAGACTTCACAAGAAAGCGTTAAGACTATAGCCTTGAAGGCTCTGTGTTTTCAAATTGCTGTTTATAGATGAAGCCTTATATGTGCAGGAAGCATTTATCATCAGTAATTAGTAACATCAAAAAGGGGGTATTCTGGATCTAATGAAATCAACTGAAGTGCTTGAATGGGATGCCTACTGCAGACTTTGGAGAACTAAATGTGTACTCCCATGCTTTGAGGTGGTTTTGCTATATTATTATTGCTTGTATTCCTGCAGCACCTAAGGGTCAAGTCATTTTTGCTTTGCTGAGCACCAGGTAAGTGCATACCCAGAGTAAAAAGGCAGTTCCCGATTTGAAGTTTACAGTCCGTGCGTACGACATGAGACCACCGATGCGCTAAGTAGACACTAGAGCACAAAGAAACAACAATACAGTGATAGAAAAATCAGCGTGGCCAGCAGGTTTCATCAATCACCAACAGCCTAAATATTCCTTTTGTTGACATGCCAGCAAAAGAGAATGTTTGAAAGGGATTTAAGGTTGAGAAGGAGGTAGTTCTATGTACGTATGAGGAAGCACTTTCCAAAGTTGGGGGCAGCCTGAAAAAGTGGAAAAAGTGCTGCCAGTAGATACTGGCATCTGCCATTGTGAATCGGATGAAGGCAAGAATCAGCCTCTACTGAGGACTGATAGGTGAGACACGAGAGGGATACCTTGTGAAGGACTTTCCATTCTTGTCTTGAAATGTTATATTGTATTTTATCGGGTTGTTAAGAGGGTCTGGTCCTAGGCTGGCCATACTGAGAATTGCAATTCACTGGAAGGGTACTGATCTTCAAAATTTCTATTGATTTAAATGGGAGTTAATGCATGTAACAACTTCAGGATCAAGGGGCAATGATGATAACTCTGTCTTAATCTTCTTTCCCATATCTAATAAAAATCTTAGTTCTTTAAAGCATTCTTGCTTTTCTCTTGAAATTATCAGACTGTCTTTATCCTTCTTCGGTTTCTACTTTTACTTTCATTTAAATCTGCTTTTTCAATGGCCTAGCAAGTACTAATCAAATAAACTTTAAAAGATCGCTCCTGATTAAATTATTTTTTAATAATGAGTTCCTGTTACCAGGGAATACAGAGTTAAAAAGGTGATATCACTAAAATTAATTAGCATAAGACATGCTGGACTGGTAGAAGTGACTGGATCTTAATCAATAGCAATATGATTACACCCATGCAGCAATTATAAATTATTTAAAACAGTACCCCTAGGTTACTGACTAGTTGCCTTTAAATTAAATTCTCTGTCAATAATTGATGCAAAGAATTAATGTGAGAACACCTTCAGTTACTGAAACTTTTTTAAGGTGGCATAAAATATTGAACTGTTGCCTGTCATTAGCAGCCATCCTGTCTCTTTTGCACAGCATTGTTCTTTACTAAATTGGTCGAGAAGGACCTCCAGAGCATGAAAGATGACTAATGATTCTGAATGCTGTGTTCACTCTTCTTCTAAGGACAGTGACACTGAGAAATATGAATTTCATGTGCGAGAGGAACTAGAAACTGATGAGACTGGTAAAGCTCCCACTCCATTTTGCTACTGAAGCAGTGAAACGAAATATATTCTTGCTTGGTTTTTAGATTTTGTTAGATGAGGAGGATACAAGGAAAACAGTCTGGAATGCGTGGATGTGTAAGTGGTGTTTAGAAGACTGTTGATTTATTATGAATGGCAATTTTCTTCCTGAAAAAAACACCATAATGCCCAGTCATATATGAGTTGAAAAAATTCCTTCTACCCTCTTCCTTCCTACATATTTGTTATCTGTGGTTTAGTGTTTTGTAGCAGGTGGGATACACGTGATTTTACTTCTTTCAAGGAGTGGAAAGAAAATATAATAATTGCAATCTCAGTAACATCAGAGAGGATGCCACACAAGCTTAGTGCATCTGTTGCTGAAATCAGCTGTGATCTCAGTGTGCACTGGAAGGAGGTCCACATGTGAGATTTACATCAAAATTTGATCACTTCTTTTGCTAATGACCATTCTTTTTGCTGTGAGAAAAAAGATTTTTGAGTAATCTAGTAAGAATTTTCCAGGTTAACGTGGCATAATTTAAGACAGCATGTTTTTAGAGAGCACCACATTCCTATGTATATTTTAAGATGCAAAAAGTACTTAACAATTCTAGAAAATACAGGGATACTTACAGTGACATGATTATTCTAAAAATCCTACATTTAAAATCTTATGAAATCATAAGATTTTAGCTTATATAAATCAGAATTATTATCGAGGTATTGACATAAACTCACAGAAGCCAGGAAGTTCAGGGATAAAGCCTGCAACTGGGAGACAGTGTTTCCTCCTACTTTTTGGCTTTTGCTTGCTTACTGTGGGAAGCTGGCAAAGCTACACTGACATGTGGACACAGTAGAAATAATTTAAAAAGCAAGTCACTCTTCTTGACATCCTTTTCTCTTCCAGTTTCCTCTTGTTTTTTACTTTGTGTCCAAAATACTCCGTTATTATTGAGAGAAGTATCTCTTTTTAACAGTGCTGTTACAGGGATGAAGATTAGTATCATGCTACATAAATTGCACCTTTATTTTAAATCTGTATTTAAGAACACAGATTTATGTGTTAGGACTCAAAAAATTACACTTTTGGTAATTTATTAAATAAAGGGACACCAGAATTTTCTTCTTTTTTTTGTTTGTAACAGCTGTAAAAATTGCATGTCAGTGAAGCTTGTTATTACCATTGAAAGGCTTTTGGTGTATGCCATGAATAAATATGGATCAGGGATGGGGAAAGTGCTAGAAAAAAGGAAAATTGATCTATCTATTTGCAGAGGTTTTGCATGGTGCAACAGAGATATAATGTTTACTCATCATAATAAAATATTTCTCATTTTCTAACCAGAATCCTTTGACAAGGTTTGGGATAAATGGAGTGAATGCAATATTTAGGTCAGTATTTTGGAAAAAAAGCAAAACAAAACAAAATCCAGATTGTGCCACAGACTCCATGGGATGGGTAAAGGTACTTCTTGTCGCTGTTCGAAGCCTGTGGTCTAGCACTCTTACAGCTGCTTCACGTTCCCAGTAGGTCTTCTGAATCTTGGTAGGGGTGCAGAAGTATGGAAATCATGAAGGTAAAGATGTTATGAGGTCTAGAAACTTATGATTTTAGCTCTGGTGGAAGTTTGCCTTCACTCTGAAATTAGGATTTTAAAATAAATGCTAAAATTTAGGAGCACAGGAACAGTTTAGTGCTATCGGTGACTCCCACCCAGATAAGCAACTGAACCAAAGACAAATGCAGCATAAAAAGGCAGTGGTCAGGTGAAGAAATCAGGGACTTCTGACCTTCAGATCTCTCCATGCTACTGAATCACTTCACGGCCTCGGGCAGTTCAGCTACATTTCTGTGCCTTGCTTTCCTCATCTGTGAAAAGCAATTGGTAATGCTGCAGGGGGTGATGTGAGAGTTGTTTAGTTAAGGGCTGGTTAGTGTTTTGAAAGTGTAAGGTTAACTTTGTTACCTTGCTTATCACTCATTGAAGGTGCCTGGAGGACATTTCTTAGTGCATAACTGGTCCGGTGTGCCGTATATTTGCCTTTTTTATTTTGATTTCTATCAAAATTGAAATGACTTTTACAATTACTGACAGATCGCAAAATGCCTTAAATAATAGTTTTAAACTCTCCATTAACAAAAAAGCAATCAAACAAAAAGATTCCTGGAACCTGCTGTTCGATTGGTCCATTGATTTTAACTAATGTTAAATAAGAAACAACAAGGATCTGACTTGCCCGCTAGTTGTTTATAGTGTTTGATAAGAGGTTGCATTTTAGCACATAGGAATGTCAGCTACTATTATGAGCTGACAGTGCTGACTAAATCTGTTTAGTCAGAGTTTCAGTCTAACTAAGCAATCCTATGTGCACAGGAAGACACTGTCTGTATGTTTACCTCAATAGCTAAAGTTTCTGTGTCTTATTCATAAGATAACTTCCATCCATCCATATCAGAGCCTCTTTTATTAAAGCACATATCAAGTCAATAGACTACCCGCACGATGTAAATTCAGCAGCTGATGCTTAGTTTCATGTAGCTGAACAGTACCCGTGTAAAAGTTTGTTGTCTGTAGAGCTGCTGCTTTTTGTTCTCTTCATATGCACTTCTCTTTGCCGTTCTCTTTCTGTTAAAACATCTAACATCCTGTGTTGGCTGTAAAGCCAACTGAGATTTCTCCTCACTACAGTGCAACTGCAGTATCTCCCTCCAAAAAGGATTGTGACATCTCTACGGTTTAGTGAATTGAAACCTTGTCTTCACTTGCTCGTTTTTACTTTGCAATCCTTTGGCACTTGCAGAGTAGGAAATTTAACAAATGGTTAGAAATCTTCAGTCGTGCATTGGCCCTGACTTGTGTGCAGGAGATTTTGCATATATAACTCTTAAGTTGATGAGCAGTTGCTCATTTTAAGGATTTTTAAGCTAGCATGGAAAAATATTTCAAGTTAGGTAAAGATTTTGCTCTTGTCTGAAATATGAAAAATTTCACTACTTTCATTCTTTCTTTCTGTATTTTCTTTCACCTCAACACATAAATTGCATTTACTTTGGGAAACTAAAATGAGGTTGAACTAGGAAGCTATATTTCAAAACATGAAATAAAAATATATTTGAGCAAGAAAATAGAAACATTAAAGAATAAAAATTAAAAGCCCCATAAATCCCAGTTCATCCTTGTCCACTCCTGCTGAGCAAAAGATGACCCCAAAAGAAATGCAACTACTGAAGCAAAACGGCTATTCATTTCGCTGATGTTAGCCCAAGTGGAAAATAAAATCTTAGGAGCTGTTTTGGCTTTCTTTTTCCTGTTCTTATTTGGGTTCACCATACTTGGTAGCAGATAATATGTGATTTTGAAGACAGCCTTCTATCATACAGTTTGGATTAATGTTAAACTTCACCACAATCTGAAAATTCTCCTTACTTTTTCTCTGCAAATTTGGTTAATGTGTCCAGGACACATTACTCTGACCAGCTCAAGCATCATGCTTGCACAAGCTACTCAACTGTTTCTTCTGCCTGACTGATTCCGTGGGAAGATCTGAGGGAGGTGGAAAACGCCATGTTAAAGTAGGATGAAATGAAATTAGAAAACAGAAAAAAAAAGCCTGATTGAAACTGTGCATGAGAAGTGTTGTTTCTGCTTTTAAGAAACCTAAGAAATCAACCTTTTAGACCTCACAGAGATCTCTGGCTTTCCATGCCAAAGGTGTTTTGAGAACTTGATGACTAAATTTGCCCAGGATTTGTAATTTAATTCTCAGAATTTTCATTGACAATCTGATTAATGAGTTATTTCCGTTTATCATCTATCTTAAGCAAGTTTTACAAAATATACAAAAAGCATACTGTTCTGAAACATGGTTACGTGACCAAAATGAAAGCACATGTGAATTGCAAGATCCTACGCCTATCAACGCCGTGGCTTCAACCATATTCTTCCCGTAATACTGTGCCCGTGTTGATTTACGAGAACACGTATGCATATATGTACGTGTGCGAGAACTTGTGTGTGTTACGGACCAATGTTATTGCTGTTCATGAAAAAAAATCAATACGCTTTGCTTGAATTGTTTCCATAATGATCGTACATATTAGATTGGTGTTAATGTGTAATATCCGGTTTTGAAAACCACATTTCAAGGTCTGATAAATTTGCCAGAGGTAAAAATGTACTTAAAAGAGATATTAACTTGCCTGATAAAAGTAGAAAACAAAGTCTGTAAAATGACTATCATTATTTTTATTGTCTAGCTTTTGAATCAAAATTCAGTTATGCATTGGTTTAGGAAGTGATCATTTGTAAACTTTGAGACTCTAGAGAGAGAGAGCAGTTTACTGCTACCATTAATATTCATTTTTACTTTCACTGCACTGTAAGCACCCCTCCATGACAATAGCTAATTATTGCCCTGAGAAGCAGGTGTTATTTTTCCTGCTTTTCACGCAGGGAAAACAAGTCACACCCAGAGAGCAAAGGCTATCTCAAGACCGGCATTTCATTCCTGTTGTCAGTGAGATGCTTGTTAAGTGTTTCAAAAAGTATTTCCAAACTTGGAAACGGGGCAGATGTTTCCAGCAGCGCTCCAAGGTACAAGTGTTGAGGGTGCTGGGGGCACCAGGCAGGAGGCTGGTGAGGCACTGGGGGCTCATGTCTTTGGAGGTCCATGCTGGGCACTAGACAACACTTACTGCACCGGCCGTGGCTCCGTGAAGGTAGTGCAAGGGCTCTCTGCGCGATGGAGGCATTTCTGGGGCAGGGGAAGGTCCACGGGGGGCAGGCGGTGGCTGACTCCACTCTTCCCGAGGTTTGGGGTGATGCCCTGGGATGCTGGAAAGCTGCACATGAGATGGAAAGGCCTCCCTCCACTTTGTCCTTAAAAACCTTTCCAAGTCTAAGGACCGAAAGTGTGTGAAAGTCCGCTCCAGTGTTATGCGGAGCCCACGCTGTCTGTTCTGGATGGTTTTTGCTCCAAGCTGTTTAAGCACCTCATGTAGCCTCAGGAAGTTTGTCCTCACACAGAAGGAGCCCCCGATAGACGCAGGGTGACGGGGGGCTCCTACAAGATAATGCAAATCCCTACCAGTTGTCGTGTGGGTCTGCTGCACTTTCCAGCTGACAGCACTAAAACATGGCCCCGCAACAGCCCCTATTTTCGCAGCTGTGCAAACATCCTTGATGACATTTTCACTGATGCCATGGAAAGCGCTGATGGTTTGTACACCACTGAAATGTGGCGGACGGGCTGGTGGCAGGCGTGGGATCAACAGTCGTTGCCAGAAAAAAGCAGGAGGGGAAGAAGCATTAGTGTCAATATTTTAAAGAGGATTATAAAATAGGAAGGAAAAAAGATAACAAAAACTTACAAAATTCTCTTGCCGTTACCCTAAGGGAGGTGGTGGTGGGAGCAGACACTAACCAAGCTATCCATTCCTCCTCATCCAAGATGTGTGTCTTTCGCTTAGCTTGAATTCTTATGGGTCATCCCCATAAATACTCTTACCTCTCTCTTGGGCAGCCGTAGAGACTCGAGCCTGGTGTACTTACAAAAAGTAACGGACAGCAAAACTGTTTTAGGGCTTAAGGCGGAGTCAGACCTTTAGTTAAAAGACAAAAAGGGGAGATTTTCACTGACCTTCTGCTGGGCAGCCCCGCTGACACGGCGTCCCCAGGCTCACAGCACGGTGGGCTCGTGCCTTTTGCTGGATAGCCCAGGAAAACGTACCGTGGTTCGGCACAACGCGCGAAGCAAAGCTGCCTTCCCCTGGGGGGAGCAGGCCAGCTCGCTAGTGCAGCCTCCTTACCTAGTCTCAGCTCCCAATTCTTGAAATCCAGGGCTTCTCTGGGCGTGTGATGATGGCAAGGTTATATTTTGCCATAGATCTAGGTGTAAAAAGCAGTATTCATTCTTGTGTGCCTGTGGTCACGTAGAATTACAAGTGAACTAAAAATAGAAACAGTTCTTACAATATTTGTAGGAAGCAAAGAGAATTTGGGGTTGACTTTGTTTGCGACACTTTTGTATTTGCTATCTATGAATGTTTGAGGAACTGAGCTCGGTGGTCTGTATACTCACAAAAATGAAGCCTGACTATTGTTTAATGCAGTTCCAAATTGTGTATTCAGTTTTCATATGACATAATTCAAGCTTATTGATTACTCATATAATTTGTCTGATCTGAAAGGACAGAGAATACTGCATGACTGATTTACCTAACTAGAGTGAACTGTAAAGACTTGCAGGTTTAATTAATTGAAAAATTTGTGAATAATTCTCATCAAGTAAGTCTGAGAACACATGGTTCAGTTTGCTCATGATTTGTAAACAAAAGTAAAAGAAGGGTTCAGAAAATTAATTTGTTGAAAAGTTGTATTTAGCCCTATTTACAGGAGATGTTGCTGTACGGGGAGGGAAGCTAGTGGAGAACACATTCTGGTAAAATGATAAATTTGTGCTGTAAATGGCATAAAAGGATGGTCATATTTGTATTCGAATGGACAAAGTAGATCTTTGGTTATAGCTACAAACATTTCAAGGAAGAGCAAAGAAAGAGTATTATATTTACATATGGTAGAAATACAAAGAAGATTCAGAAAGGAGCAACAAGAATGACATGACATGAGAAAAGCTGTTTTGTAGGAATAACTGTACAACTTTCAATAGATTTAACTTACCAGAAATAGTGCCAGGAGGTGATCAGATCACCATCAGTAAGTACCGACCAGGGCAAATTTCTGAAGAACTGTTCTTTCAGCTCAGAAAAGCAGAATATGATCCAGTACTGGAAGCTTAAGCCAGACATAGACTGAGGACACACAGCATTTTTAATAATAAAGACAAATAAGCATTAGAACAACCTATGGTTCATTTAGTTTTGAGAATTCAGACACCTTTTGAAACCTTGTGAGAAGTTGCAAGTCGGATGCAGTAGTCACTTGGTGACATTCTGTGGCCTTTTCTGAGAACCAGAGAACATTATCTTAGAGATGACTTTTTGTCCTTATTACCTGTTAATACAGAAACCAACAAAAGGATAATAAATAGATCTACAGGCCAGCACAGGGTGGGTTTATGCATTTTCATTCTGCAACCTGAGCAATTTCAGGGCTGAAAATACTAGTGGAACCTGAAATGAAAAAAAAACCAACCCCAGACTGGGTGACAGATGTATATAAAACCCTTCATCTCAGTGTAATTCAGAGGTTATAATGCTGTCCTCATGGCCATACTCTCAGAGGTGATCTTTCCTGAAACGGTATGTGTGGCCAAAGACCAAAAGGAGCATTGAAGGGCAGAAAAATGCCATTTAAATACCATCTTTCTGAGATTAGTTATGATGCTTGCGGTGCCAAAGTAAAGATGAACCAGTCTTGCTACAATAGAATTGCAACTTCAGTGGGAAAACCGTACAAGCTATTTATTCATACCTAAAACCCCCTGGCCTCAAGGTAGTTTACTGCATGCAGAGAGAGGAACAGCATGGATATATAATGTTTTGTACTCTCCTGGCACTGAATGAGAGCTGGGACTGGTGGCACCATATGGCCCGTTTATAGCCTGGGCTCCAAGAACTCTGGAGACCGTAAGATGCCCCATTCCCCACAGGGCTCTGCCTTCTGAAAAGGTGCCCAAAGCCCAAAGTCAACTAAGCCCATGTCCCCTAAGGCTCAGCACGCAGAGGCAGTACTCTCAGCACCGCGGTTACGGTAGGTAGCTTTTTTTCCTTCCCTCTGAATATAGCAAAGAATTGTATTACGCATCAGACACGTGAAAATCTAAGTTCATGCTGTAGAAGGCAACAGTGATATAGTGTAAGACGTTTTAAAAAACCAGTAGCTGCTCACAGGATGCTCAGAAAATGGCCACGGACACTTTTTGGTTGGATATTTTCTGCATTGACACCACTTTCTAAACTGACTTGCATTTTTTCTTTTTTTTTCTTTTTTTTCTTAGTATTCTACATCCCCAATTTTAAAGTTTAAATAGATCTATACTTTCCCCAAGGACTTATGTGCAAACTAATATTAAGATTAAAATCTTTTATGTTTGTTCTGTAGCTTGAAACAGAAAACTAGTGCATAGTCTGTTTTATCCCACTGGCTCTCTAAGGTTCAGGTATTAACATAAATACAGCCCATTAACACTTGTTCCTCTCTGTCAGGACATAAATTAAGTCTGCAGGTGTTCCATGAAGCTTTACCCTTGGTACTAATTAAGCCTTGATAATTAGGTTTGTTAAATTCAGGCCTTTAAGCTTATATTCCCACTTTGGGTTGCGAAAATGGGGATTTGCAATATACAAGGCCTGTTTCTGCAGGTTTTCTGGTTTTTTTTGGTTTTGTTTTTGTTTTCAACAAAACCACAGTCGTAATAAACTCTCCTTTAGTTAGGTGGTTAAAGATTCAAAACCATATCAGCTTGTATTTACATCAGAACATTTTCTTTTGCTGGCTTTTTGGCAGAGCACAGTCATTGTAGTGGAAAGTTTCCAGTCCATATGTTAAACACACAGATGCTTCGACTAGATAAATGGTTGCAGTTCCAAATGAAATATCATTCAAAAATGTGCAAGTTGAGATCCTAAAATGATAATATTAAAAAATATGTTTAAAAACAATAGAAGTTTAATTTAGCAGGCATATCCCATATAGCAATAAGACTTTCCTTACAGAGAAAACAGTATAGAAACAATTTCTAATACCTTTGATTTTTGTCAAGTGTTTTAAAAGGTTATGTTCACAGGTCATATGGTCTCAGTGCTAAATAAAAATAATAATTAAAGAAATCTAGTTCAAAGGAATCCTCCTGGGAATAGAGTTATTTGTAACACATACACAGAACATTAAATAGTCTAATCAAAATGGATTTTCTTGTCAGTTAATCTCTTCTCTTTTGTTTCTCCATAAATATATAGCCCATCAGATCAAATGTTTGATAAATGTCATTTTTCATCTAGAATAAATGAAACCACAGTAACAACTCTATTAGATGTACTTTCCACATTATTCATTGCAATCATGTTAACTTGATGCTAATAGCTTTAATGCTTTTTTCATCCATGGGATATTAAATAAAATAATATTTTTAATCAGAATTTTTTTTAGGAAAAAAAGGAAATAAAATAAATAAATTAATAAATTCCATTAGAGACTTTCAGCCACATTAGGTTCTCATCCTTCATTTTATTTAGTGTTTTATTGACCAGAAAGCCACAATTAATCATTTCTGTGCAAGAGCTATGTTTTTGGTAAGCAAAAGGGCTTTATTCAGATGTAGTACATAAAAATGCAGTCAGTTTAACATACCTAATAATATTTTTAAATCTTATTTTGATTTCTAATAAGACATTGTTTAAAGTTTGAAAAAATCTTCAGTTAATGTTCTTGAAAGAATAAAAACTACTTAGGGTGCATATTTAGACTCTGCTACAAAAAGGATTTAATACAAAATGGCAGGAAATAAGCAAAAAGGTTTTGAAAGAATATCTTTTTGGTATCCAGTGTGGCATTCACGTTGTTTTCCTTTGGAATGGTTCTGCTATAAGAAAGCACCACTGAAGGAGATAAAAGGCAAAGTATATAGTGATTATCATTAAAAGGCATCACTTCTTATTGCAGAAAATACTAATCTCACCTTGTAATTTACAGCATTTCTATATTTATAATGAGAAATAGCATGATACATAGCATATTTTATAGTAACAGTGTCCTAAATACTGAATTAATTGGCAGATTTTTAATGGTGGCCCCATTGAGGCGTATAACAATTGACAAAATACTGTAAGAGAGAGTATACTTGATAGATTCCCCTTATTAATAGGTCAAAGTCATTAGGGAGATAATGTATGAGAGAAGCTATATTCAACCCCTCAATGTTTTGACTTTTTAGAAAAAGGGGAGACTGTGAGATGGGCTACCGGCATTCAAGCCTACAATAGCATTTTGTGTTTTTTAATTAATAACACTTCCGGTTCTGCAGCATTTTCCATGTCAAAGGGGGAAAAAAGACTTTGGTTTGGACGTATAATTATTGCAGTGTTTTTAAGAGTTTGGCTACCAACTACCAGTTATAAATCTGAAAGTTGCTGGAAGCATAAAATAAATTTCTTTGTTCTTGTGCGCATCGGCTTGGCTTCAACATTCACATTTGCGCTTCTCAGGCTTCTTTTTTCAGTAATTCAGGAGGCTTTATGTTTTATCAGGCGCTTGCAAGTTCTTAGGTTACAGGAAAACAGTGCTTTCCCTTTTTCATGCCCCCCCATCCTGCGTTCCGGTTAGAAAAAAACTAGAAAACAGTCCCAAGACTTTGCTGAGACATGGCATGTGTCTGAGCGAGCCATATTAGACATTCATATACCCCACCTTCTATACAATAACTGGCATTTCATATGATATTACTGAAAATGTTATTAACGAAGCAAAGAGTCATTGCTGATTAAATACCTCAAGGACAAAGATATGACAACTTTTTTCTTTATAGTGAAGTCTTGCACTGTACATTGTGCAGCTCCGTGTGGGAAGGGAAGACGCTGCAAGGGCTAAAAGGTGGATGGAAAGCTGGGGGTTAAGGCATTTCAAAATGTCAGGCAGCTTGTTATATTGCAGTACATCATTCTGTCCCTGGAGACTACTGCTGAGGCCTAGGCCAAAGCTATATAGAGAGCAGAAAATTTGACACGAGCTTCCAAATTTTCTCTTTAGCTCTCTTGGGCTGCAACCCATATGCCATGGTTAAACCATCAGGCTTTACTCCACTGAGACCTTAGGACAAAGCAACTCAGTATTTCCTTTTCAGTGAAAGTGACTGCTCGTTTCCTTAGCAGAAATCTATTTTCCCACCCACTGTCTTCTTAGAATGAAAATAGCTTCTTTTTTTCCCTAAGTAAAAAGTTGTCTTGAATTGCATACCTCTTGTTTTCCTGTTCTTAACTTCTCACCTCAAATATTAGTGGAATTTATCAGGAGATTTTCATGAATTATAAAAGACACTGGTATTTGCATTATACAATTGTTGTGTTTTCCAAGGAAGTGTATAATCACGTCTGAAGCAGAAGCGGCATTCGTGGACATTCCTCCAAACCCCACATTCTCAGTTTCGTTGCAATATACGCTTGAAATGTATGAGAGTGATTCTAACAACACAGATCTGGGCTTTCATTTCACAAAAAAACATCCAGTAGCCCTGTTCATAAGGGCAATCACTTTTTCCATGAGTTCTCAATCTTACGTGTCCCATAGTTCATTACTAAAAGGTGTAAATATATTAGATTCTAGCCTAGTGAAAGTGCAATGAAAGAAGCAGCCCACATTTTTAGTTCTGCACATATAACCAAACACGTTGAGATTTCTGTTGTCGTGTAATAGCATGGTAATTTATTATTCCCACTGCATGTATCACAGTTGTACAAGAGAAAGAGAACATGCCAAAATTGCTATTTGTGAGAAATTGAGTTATGGCCAAGTATAGTTAAACGCCGGGGCCAGAACCTCATCTCACTTTCCATAAAGCTGTCCTGACAAGCAGCTGAGGATTTTCGTAGTGTAAGAGAGTTTTCAGATGCTCTGTAGCTGGCAGTCTGCACTGTTGTAGCCCCCTTCTGTGCATGCCTGGGTCAGAAGGGTATAGAGCACATTAAAAACCTTCTCTAACATGCCTGGGACCCAAGCCAGGTGGCATGATGTAGAGTACAGGGGTACCTATTCCCCATGAATGGTTGCATCAAACATAACGTAGAAGAAAAACCCAAGATCTGTACTGTATTAAACTGTTTTACTGTTCTTATGTCTTCCAGCCTGACTAAACTTAGCATATTTAGGTCATTTTTTATTTCATCCTTTTCTTTGAAGGATATTTGCATGAGCATCTGTAAGAAAGAGGAAGACCAAACGGCTAACAGGCTTTTTTTCTTCTCCAAGTGGGATACTTGCAGTATTATTATTACTGTTATTACCCCTATAAATTGAATATTATTTGACTATTGGTACTAGTGTTGGTGTTTGCGTGTAAAGATTTTGGAGATTTCAGAAAAGACCTACAAGAATGGTGAGAACTTTTATCCAATAGCAAAAGAACAAAGAAGAACTGTCTTCATGAAGAAAAGATTAAGACATCCCTTGTTTCAATCCCATAAGCACCTATGTTTGGAGAAAACTTCTGCTAGAGAAGGACTTTTAATCTAGGAGGAGGACACATAGTCAGACCAATGACTGGACTGAAACTAGACAAATGGTGCTAGTAGGACCCTTTAAAAAAAAAAAAGAAAGAAAGAAAAAAGAAACAGTGTAATTAAGCACTGTAACAACTTGCCTAGGAATGTAGTGACTTCTCCATCACTTGAAGTCTTTAAATCAAGATTGAATGTCTTTCTAAAAGCTACTGGTTGTAGTTCAACCAGAAGTTATGAGCCATGGGCTTGATGCAGGAATCCCTTGGCTAAATTCTGTTAAACAGAAGGTCATACTAGATGATCATAATGATCCCTTCTAGCCTTTAAATCTATTACTCTATTAATCTGCTCCGGTCATGAAAGTGTCATTTGCCCACACAAATTTCAGATCTTTTGAGCATGCACACATTTCAATGAACCAGCTTGGATGGAGGCTACTCTGAAAATGTGTGCACAGCTCCTTCTGCTGAACATCTGCTTTAATGCCAACCTGAAGCATTTTCTTCTTAAAACTTTATTCCCAAAGGAAGTAGGCTGCCTGTTTGTACAATATAAACGTGTGTTGTGTTTTCTTCTTAGGCACTGTAGCTGAGGTACATAAAACTGTATAGTCTAAATCACAGAAGGAGCCATTTATAATTCTTGTTCATTTTGTACACAAATCCATGTGATTCCATTAGATATGCAGCACAGCCTGTTATACAGTAGTGAATGGAGATCAAGCACTTCTGTTTACCTATGAAATTGCCTATTAAAATTACAATAACCACCATAAAAATGACTTTTTTATGTCTCTCCTCTGAGAGGAAGTTTCAATTTACTGGTTCATGTGAAAATATCTTGCAAGTAATTGTAAATATTTTAGGTAGATTTACTCTGATATTACTTGATGTGTCAAATTCATTGAAAAAAAATGATCTAGTGAAATGTTAGAGACACAATCAAGTTGAAATCTATTCAATTATTTAAAAAAAGGGAAGTCATTTAATATTCTGTACTTGTATATAGTTCTTCCTTACAAATAGTTATGTAAATCCAGGTTTGAAAGTTGAACGTTCCCTTTTACTTCTAATTTTAAAAAGACCCCTAAAAAAATCATGAAAATGGTGGAATAGGGAGTTGAACAGAATTGTCAGTAGACAGAGGGCCTTGCCTTTGGTTGGTTTAAACCAACCTAGTTCTTCAACAATTGGGACTCTAGTCCAAGGCAGTCACAAATTAATCAAATTTAAAGGCAAAGCCAAGCTGCAAGGGAGCAGGTGCTTTCTCTTTGTAGTACTGTTCCTTTTATCACTTACTGATATAACTTAAAATTTTCCAGCAGGCTGTCTAAAAAGAGATCTCAGGTTAAATTTTAACCGATCTTAGAAATTTCTGCACAAATTTTACTTTCTGATCCTGATCACGAATCAGTTGCGCTGCCTTCCGTGTACTGGGAAGAACCCAGTCTATAAAGCAGATCCCCTACACTCGGGTCATAACCCAGAGAAGCCAAGGTCAAAGCCAGGCAAAGCAATCAGAGCTGCTCACTTGCGGGTAATCTGCTGAGCCTATTGCCAGATGAGATGCAGGTGAAACCCCCACGTTAGTTTAAGTGCTTGCAGGTTTGTCAGCTCTTCTGGCTGTTGGGTTTTTTGTCTTGGTAGCTGGGAAGGATACAGTAGCCAAAGAGGAGGGTGGTGTGAGAGGGTGATGGAGGTTTGGGGTGAGTTGCAGTGGTTTGGGGAACTTGCTGTCTGATGAAGAACCTTTTGTGGTTTCTTTAGCTCTTTTTCCATCTTCTTTGGTCTACCTCTGAAGATAAAACCAGACATGGGCCTATGTTCTTTCTGAAAAAGATGCTTAGAGGCTTGAATGTGGTAACTTTTTGTTTTCTTTGGGGGGAGGAACGACTTATTTGATCTCTTTGCCACCAAATTAAGCCTTTTTTTCATTTGCTTTTCATGGAAAGTAATTAGTCAAGGTACAAGCTGGGGCCAATTTTGCTAGGACCTGAAGTGTTCCTCCCTTGTCATGTGAGACCGGAGAAACAGCAAGTGAAGAGGAAGGTCTACACCTCTGAAAGCAGAAGGTCATCTTGTGCCCAAGGCATTATTTTTTTTGGTACCAATTTAGATGGAAGAAAGCCACTGCTGTTTGTGGGTGCTTCTAGATGTTTTTCCTATGGGATGCATTGATCAAACCTTTTCCTTAATTTTTCTGAAATTCAACAATTTCATAACCTGAACTGGTGTTTTAAGTGCTGCTCACTCAGCTTCTGGAGGCCGAGAGGGGATGTGACCTCTTTTCCAAGGTGAGTCAGTGTTGTTTGGTGCCTTCTTTAATGGTGTGGGTATATGTGGACAGTGGTGAGAAAAGGACATATGCTGCCACTAAAAATTACATGGATAAAATTCAGATCCTGTTTCATACAGCAGCCTCCCAGAGATGTGTGCTCACTGTTCAGCTGTTAAGATTGTTATTAAACTTTATGGACCATAAACCCCATGGAAACAAGGAAAGTGAACAACTATGCTATTACAATAGTGTCAAAACAGGAGACATATTTCATAGCTTCAAAACTGTAAGCCTGCCTACATGCAGCATTTCAGCTCTCGTGGGCTGCCTCAAACTACAGTGTTTATTTCATCTCTAAATTAAATGCAATATTGCTAATACATAAAGCCTGGAAAAATATGTTCCTTTTAGTTTAAAGTTCAGCTTCATAATTCTAGCTTTGCAGACTGCCTTCTGAAATGGTACTTGATTATATTTTTTTTTTATTTAAATATTTGTCAGACATCCATCATCTCTTAATATTTCCTGTCATGGGAATCTACTTAATTCCAAACTAAATCCATCTTGATTTTCACTAAATGCCCCGACTTGCTCAGTACAACAACAGAGTCCTGATTAGGGGAGACAGACAAACAAGGGGATGAAAACAGCCCTGACACACTGTTGTGGGGGTGGGAGGAGGGAAAGCTGAGATGCTAAATGCAGCCTGGCTCAACAGGGCGATGTATTTACTTTCAAATGTATGTATTTTGAGAAAGGAACTGTCACGCTCTGTGTGTGTGTTTCAATGCGTTAGCAGACCTGTCCCTTGTATGTATATATTTGCCTTTCAGTGTCCTCCTGCAAATTGCTTTTGACTGGGCCAGGTTACAACAGTTTAAATAACATCTTTCACATAGGCACAGTAAATTTCTAACAACAATACTTTAAAAAGCCCCCAAACTCATATTGTAATATTTTAAGGACTGGGGAGCATGTATATATATGCAGTCTTGGGGTGGGGGTAACCCCATCCATTCCCTCTTCTCAGAGATGATTAGCTCTGTCCTTTTTAATGGAATATTTTAAGGTGGTTGAAAGTACTGCCTAGTTTTGGCATTCTTGGCCTAAAGAAAAAGAAAGGATGCTGTGGTGTTTGATTTTGTTTGTTTGTTTTCTATTAAAGGGTAACTTCCCCCATATTTTTGTTTTTTAAAGCATGGCTGAAGTAGCAAAGTGGGCTGCAGTAAGAAAACAGAGAAAATATATGTTGTTATAACTGGAACTTTTTTCCTGGGTTATATATTACTTATTGGATCCTAACTGTTCATGTGATTGCATATTGCTGGTTTCTCCATGATTTGTGGGTTATTGCTCTGTTGAAGAGGGGGGGTTTTGTCTTGGTTTTTGTTGTGGTTTTGGGTTGTGTGTGGCTTGTTGGTTTGGTTTTTTGTTGTTTTTTTTTTGTTTTTGTTTTTTTAATCAAGCATCCAAAAGAGATTTTGGGATCTGAAAGCAGGTAACCAAGTTTGAAAAATAATGACTAAATTTTATAAGAATGGAAATTTAATATTTTTTCTTTCCCTTCCTATAATGATGATTAATAAAAAGACAGCTTCAGTATGACCTGTCCCTCCTCCTACACACACACACTTTCCTTTTTCCTACAGACCGCTAATGACTATTGCTGTGATTGTTAGGTGCCATTGATCATAGAAAAGGAATGTATTTCATGCTGCTGTTTGTTCTGGGTGTATAAAGCTGATACTCATATGATTTTCCTATCTGAGCTGATTAATTGCCACCAAATTAGGGACTGTGCTTTGAAGAAGTTTAACCCATTGTTTTCTATTTGTTGCAAATGTGTTAATGCTGGCGAGGAAAGTTTGTTACCTGTGTGTTATCCTGGTTTGTTGCTCATCAAATGTGATCCCCTGAGCAGGGTTTAAAATGTTACGAGCCTACAACTGTAAACGTTTTTTCATGTGACTGGAAGGTTATTTTTCCGAAGCACCTTGCTAAGTGTACATTCATAGTGTTGCATGTAAACTGACCTACTGTACAGTGCTTGCTGACAATGACATTATTTATTTGAATTTATTGGGAGCTATTATTTAAAGAAGCCTAATATTGTCTAGTGAGTCCTGCTGAGAAAATTGTTTGTAAATATGCCAGGAGAAACTAATGTAGAAGACACTTGAAACCAGTTCCTCTGTGAAAATTAGAGAGGGAAATAAGTTGAGCGATATATTTATATCTATATACGTATAATATTGTTTTAACTAGGCAAGCAATTCTGTTAAAATATGAAAATGTTCAGGCCAAAAAGAGTTCCTATGCCAGGAAGACTGGTGTTCTTTCCCAAATGCTTCCATTATAAAATGTCTCGTTCCTTAAGCGGGCATTATGTTACTGTATTTTATAGGTACCTTTCCAAAAGAAACTTAATTACATCGTCATTTTAGATGGTAAGAATAAGCTGCACAGTATACAGTTCCCCAAAAGTGAATTCATTTTTAATGTGCCATCTGTTGCTGCAATACAATACAAAGATAAATAGTTGAAAGAGAGAAAGAGAATTGACAAGAAAGAGAAATAGGTTTTGATTTGCCCTTTCATCGCACACATAAAACAACATAAGCTCAATCAATGCACAGAAATGAAAGCTAATACATAATAGCGGTTGGTCCTGATTTTCCCCACCTATTGTTTCAAGTCCTAATTAAGAAAGAGGAGATCCGAGTCAGTGCAGCTCCTTCTGCCTCCCTAGACCGAGCTGTACCGCGTCAGGCTCTTGGGGGCAGGTACCGAGAGGCCGATGCCTCTCCCGTCCTGCCGAAGGTGAGCTGGCGAGCAATGGCTCGGTTGCCTGGGAAAGGGGAGAACCAACGTGCCAACAAATAAAAGCCCATGCCAGGAAGTTTTAATCAGCCCTTCTTACGAAAGCGATTTTGATGGATAGTTTGAGACTGTTTCGAGCGGGGGATCTCGGTGGTAATGACATGCTTTTAGGAGCTTGTTAGACAGCTTAGAGCTGTGATTAATATTTAGCAAAATGATATATGGGGAGGCTTGAAAGCCGGGGTTATTTACTATGTATAATTAGCTCTGGTTATTATTTGTAAAAGACACTGTGGATTCTAGGTGTAAGTAACAAAGCTCAGTAAGAGGGTTTTATTAGTTATAAAGTTCAGTCAGTATCAAAAAGATGTTCTGTAAAGCCCGTTATTCAAATGTTTGAAAAGAAATATTGAATGAAATTATAAGCATAAAGCCTTTCTTTTTCAGGGACACATGCTTCTATAAAGATGTTCTGGTGAGATAAGTTTGTCTATTCCTCCTCTTCCCGTCCCTCCTTATGTTTAAAATGAACTACATTTCAGAGACATCTGTGTGTAGACTCTCAAAGCTTAAAGGAACAACAGGGTAAGGAAATGAGCATTGTTAGCTTAGTGAAATAAATTCCACCTGACACTTTAAGGTGACATTGCTTGCTTCAACAGGAGGAGATTAAAGAAAGAAATTCTGTCTTTCCCATGATAGGAAAGATCCTTTTATTATCTGGAGCCAAAGTCTATATTAAAAAAAATAATAAAAAAATAATTTGCTGCTTTTCCCAGGTTGCTGAAGTGCCATGTTGAAGAAGTGGGAAAGATGATTTAAATAAAGCACTTGGTATGTGTACATGTCCTTTCTCATCACTGCTTGCTTTTTAGGGTCAAGTGATAAAAGAGACCTAGATATGTAGAATCTGGTATGTCTGGAGGTTTCTCCTCTTCCTCTGAGAGCTAGACGCTTCAGACAGTTGGAGACTTCATAAATAACTCAAGATGGAGATTGTGGTTTTGTTTTGTGTTTTTATTATAACAAAAAAATAAGAGACAACCCCCCCCAAGTATTGTGAGGCAGGCTAGACGTAAATATGGAGGCAGTTATTTTGCTATGGATAGTGTCGTAAAATTAGGTAATAGGAAGGTGGTTTTGTGCCCGATTTAAAAAGGTTTAGAGCAGTTCCTATCCCAGGTAGCTCTTAACATCAAAAGACCCTTTGGGTATCTGCTGCATAAGTAAATTTTAACTTGGCCTTGAAAAACTATATGCAGTTTTCCTTGGAGCACTCTCAGCTTATTTATCTCTCTTCCATTTAGTGCATATCAAACATATTTCAAGAATTCAGCAAATCTGATAGAATTATAAATGAAATGATGTGATAAAAGTCTTGGTTTTGATCAGGGCTCCATCCCACTAATCTTCGTGATTCCTCCTTTGAAAGTTAGTTGTTCTAGGAAGAAAATGAAGGAGAGACGGTGTCGGTGATGCTTTCTCTTAGCTTTATTACGTCTGTAAATCCTTCTATGCTGATCATGGTAGTAATTCCAAATAGCACTTTCTGACTTCTTTACTGAAATACGTGTGGGAATAATGCAGTTTTGTTGTGTCTGATCTCAGGTTGGCTTTATTATGCAAAACCAGTGAGCAGCTTCTAGTGCTCAGAGAAATCCTAGTGGAACATATTAACAAAAGCATGTACAATTACTCTTTACTGACTTTCAAACCATGCTAGCATTGTCCTCGGTTATAGTGAACATGTTTTACTTTTGTTTTATGTTGTTGTTATTTAATTGTGGGAGAAAGACGTTTTTCTTCATACCTTCTCTCCGTCTCATTCATATTCTCCTCCTCATACCCCCTTCCTTCTTTTTTTTCAGCTCATGTTTTGATCTAGATTTCTAAATCTGATTAGCGATCACTACAGCTTGACAAATAGGCCATGTTTCCAGCCAAATTTTGCATTTATCTCCACTTAACACTTTTTAGCAGAGGGGTAATAAAAGAAAGCATTTCATTAATTTTTGAAGAATTATGGTCTCTTGTTAAGAAAATCCTTGCTTTTTTTTTAGTTTTTAAACCTTATAATGAGGATATTTAGTTCTGCAGGAAAAACACTGCTTTTCGAACAGACATTATCTGCAGAAATGTGCTGTGTCAAAATGGATATGTACAGGAGGCAAAATAGCCTCATTTGTTGTACTGCTTTTCTTCACTGATTAATGCTGTTGCTGAGAGTTCTAGTTTAATTCTTGCCATTTCAATTTCAGAAGAGTTTGGAAGTATTTATTAAGGTTTAGACAGAATTAGGAGTTTGAGAAACAGCCTTAAGTAAGTATTTATGTAATTTATGAATTCTTTTTTTTTTTCCACCATGCCGAGTTGATAGATTGAACAAAATATGTCTGGTTTAGTACCACACCATTCAGTCCATCTAAGGTACTAGAAGGATTATCTAAGAAAATTAGTTAGTGTTTGCATCTTGATTTTTGTTGGGGTTTTTTTCCTCTCGCCTTTCTTCTGGCAGGGGGTGGCAGACGGATACAGGTGTATTTCAGCTTTATGCCCTAAATGGAGAGAGCATGACCATATCCAGTATTTACCTTCAGGAGGTGAGGAAAAGCCTGTGTGACAAATGTCCTCTTTCTAAGGCATAGGGACAGAAGAATATCTGTTAAAAAAAAAAAAAAAAAAATCCTCTCATGCCTTTTTTTTTTTTCCAGAGGAGAGCTTAGTGGAGACACCTAGGTTTTAAAGATGAGACTTTGTGTATATGTCGGTGCTTTTGCTCTAAGGAGACTTGGAAGGCAAATCTGATAAAGGAAGAATAAACCTCTGTTCTGATCTCGCTAGGAGCAACTTAGTTGTCAGCAGTGTTTGCAACACTTGGTGTGTATTCGGTTCTGTAAAGCATCTCTTCAAACTCCGATTTCTACTATCCCTTTAGCAAAATCTAGTACCCTACAAATCTGTTAAGTATTTTTACCTTAATCATTCTTTGTAGCTGTGTCTTGGAACCATGAGCTATGTTCCCAAATTCTCGTGTGACACTTCTGTTTGACCTTTCTTATCAATGCTATACTGACTGTCGCTGTACTCCTACACTGAGACTCTCCATTGCTGCAGTAAGAGCTAACGGTTTGAGCAGCTGCACACTTTCTAGATGCAAAACAAAACTCTTCCCCGATACCTTCGTGGCACCTCTGAGTGGTGGTATAAGTGTTGAGCTCCCATCCTACCGCACCACTTACGCTTCGTTTCAGCGCTGCGGAGTCTTCCCAAGGGGGTGACCTCCAGGTTTCCTGGAGACCTTTGGGAGCACGGTGCGGAAAGCATGTCCCCACGACCTGAACGCTGTCCCTGCTAGGCTGTTGCTCCCACGGTGTGATTATGGGAGGGTGGTATGGGGCGATCGGTGTCTGGGGTGGTGCGCAGGGTTGCAGCTGGGGCTGCCAAGGTGTAGGCAGTCGTTCAGCGCAGAGGTTTTTCGGCTTTTGTCTGCGTGCGTACGGGGCAGCGAAAGCCTGCTAAAGCAGCTCGTAGTTTTGAAAAGACAGTTCTCAAGAAACAAATGTAATTCTGGTACTTGCTTCACAAGAAAATATTCCTCCTTCCTTAGACTATTTTTGTTTGGAACTATGCGAATCTGACATTTGCAGGAGTAGTGTCGCACTTGTAGCAGCAGGTTAAGAAGCTGTTGTCTTTTCCTCCAAAGCCATGTTTTGCTGCTGGAAGGCTTTATGGCAGGGAAGTCAGTGCTGCTGTAGCTTAGCAGCTTTGTCACTTAGAAGTGTTCTCCTCGGGTTTATTTCTCTGTATTTGGCTATACAGCAGCCGTCTCCCTGGAGCATGAAGGTTAGGAACTTGATTACTCCTGACCTGGCAGGTGTCACTAGGAGCTGAACCCTGAACAGAGAAGCAAAGGAGAAAAAAGTAACTTTCAAGCTAATTTTGTGTCCAGTTAACAATTAGATTCTTGTAGGATAGCGTAGTGAAGAATATTCCTGACTCCATAGCTTGTTATGCATGTTGGTGTGTGGAGCCGAAGCCCCTTCTACAATCCTAACAAAGTAAGGCTATTCCTTAATAAAAAGTGTGGCAGTGCATGGTGGGACACCAGCGTATACATTTTCCACTTTGCTTGCTTTGTTATTAGGCTATGGTTAAGCTTGACTAACTGTCTGTGTCCAAGATTTTATATCTGTTTCCTTTTTTAGCTGCAGTAAAACTGTGTTTTGCTGTTGAAAGGGAATGTTTCTGTTCCCTAAGTAATGACAATGGTATTGAGATGAAAATGCTGTAAATATATCATAGAAGATAAGGGGACTCTAATATTGGGGGGACAAATTATCATAGATACAAGTGTGTTATCTTAATTATCCTATCTATTTCAGTATCTTAGATAGCAGTTTATGAAGTGATCAGACTAGATAACATTGAGTTGATGTTCAACTTGTAAAAAGGCCACAGCAAATTATATAATGTAACTACCTCTGTGTAAAATCAGTCAACAATGTTCAGGTATAAAAATTGAGTTAAGTGCCACCATACTGGCTTTTCTTGCACATCTGACATGCAGATGTATCTATGTAGAGCTCGGTCATAAAACGAGTGCTGTAAACCTCCGTGAAATCTGTTCATTTTTTTCTAAGCCTCCACGTGATAATTTGTCACCTTTTTTGTATTTCCTCTTACTCCAGTTTAACACAACCATGTGGGCTTTTTTGTGTCTTCAAATCATAGTGCGCATCTACAAAGCATATAGCAGTAATCA